>NW_027052562.1:0-61546 GCF_958450345.1 Calliphora vicina | reverse complement strand
TTTTGGGACATATCGGGTACTATTTATGCTAGCTACTTAAGTTATACTTTGTTAGAAAGCTATAATCTCATGCCATCCCTATATAAAAAATTTAGCTTCCTAGCTCTTAAGGGCCTTTTAAAATTGCGATTTATATGAAGTCGTTAAAAACTGGGTAATTTTGGGACATTTTTCGAAAAATGTCCGATATACCCGCATATATATCGGGTACTGTTTATGCTAGCTACTTAAGTTATACTTTCTTAGAAAGCTATAATCTCATGCCATCCAAATATAAAAAAATTTAGCTTCCTAGCTCTTTAGGACCTTTTAAAATTGCGATTTATATGAAGTCGTTAAAAACTGGGGTAATTTTGGGACATTTTTCGAAAAATGTCCGGTATACCCGCATATATATCGGGTACTATTTATGCTAGCTACTTAAGTTATACTTTGTTAGAAAGCTCTAATCTCATGCCATCCAAATATAAAAAAATTTAGCTTCCTAGCTCTTTAGGGCCATTTAAAATTGCGATTTATATGAAGTCGTTAAAAACTGTGTAATTTTGGGACATTTTTCGAAAAATGTCCGATATACCCGCATATATATCGGGTACTGTTTATGCTAGCTACTTAAGTTATACCTTGTTAGAAAGCTACAATCTCATGCAATCCAAATATGAAAAAATTAGCTACCTAGCGCTTTAGGGGCCTTTATAATTGCGTCCGGTATACCCGCATATATATCGGGTACTGTTTATGCTAGCTACTTAAGTTATACTTTGTAAGAAAGCTACGATCTCATGCCATCCAAATATAAAAAAATTTAGCTTCCTAGCTCTTTAGGGCCTTTTAAAATTGCGATTTATATGAAGTCGTTAAAAACTGTGTAATTTTGGGACATTTTTCGAAAAATGTCCGGTATACCCGCATATATATCGGGTACTGTTTATGCTAGCTACTTAAGTTATACTTCGTTAGAAAGCTACAATCTCATGCCATCCAAATATAAAAAAATTTAGCTTCCTAGCTCTTTAGGGCCTTTTAGAATTGCGATTTATATGAAGTCGTTAAAAACTGGGGTAATTTTGGGACATTTTTCGAAAAATGTCCGATATACCCGCATATATATCGGGTACTATTTATGCTAGCTACTTAAGTTATACCTTGTTAGAAAGCTACAATCTCATGCCATCCAAATATAAAAAAATGTCCGATATACCCGCATATATATCGGGTACTATTTATGCTAGCTACTTAAGTTATACCTTGTTAGAAAGCTACAATCTCATGCCATTTAAATATAAAAAAATTTAGCTTTCTAGCTCTTTAGGGCCTTTTAAAATTGCGATTTATATGAGGTCGTTAAAAACTGGGTAATTTTGGGACATTTTTCGAAAAATGTCCGATATAACCGCATATATATCGGGTACTATTTATGCTAGCTACTTAAGTTATACCTTGTTAGAAAGCTACAATCTCATGCCATTTAAATATAAAAAAATTTAGCTTTCTAGCTCTTTAGGGCCTTTTAAAATTGCGATTTATATGAAGTCGTTAAAAACTGGGTAATTTTGGGACATTTTTCGAAAAATGTCCGATATACCCGCATATATATCGGGTACTATTTATGCTAGCTACTTAAGTTATACTTTGTTAGAAAGCTATAATCTCATGCCATCCCTATATAAAAAATTTAGCTTCCTAGCTCTTTAGGGCCTTTTAAAATTGCGATTTATATGAAGTCGTTAAAAACTGTGTAATTTTGGGACATTTTTCGAAAAATGTCCGATATACCCGCATATATATCGGGTACTGTTTATGCTAGCTACTTAAGTTATACCTTGTTAGAAAGCTACGATCTCTTGCCATCCAAATATAAAAAAAATTAGCTTCCTAGCACTTTAGGGGCCTTTAGAATTGCGATTTATATGAAGTCGTTAAAAACTGGGGTAATTTTGGGACATTTTTCGAAAAATGTCCGATATACCCGCATATATATCGGGTACTTTTTATGCTAGCTACTTAACACATTGACTGCCACGTCGGACACATATGTGTGACACTGCACTATGCGGTTTACGCCACGTCGGACACATATGTCCGACACGACTTTTATTCTCTCTAGCCATGTCAGACAATAATGCTAGATTTTAAGAATTTTTTCGATGTTGTCTGGAAGTTTCTCATCAAAACTGTAATCTTCACATTCTTCATCACTTTCAGAACTTGTACTGAGTATTTTTTCTAATTCAGTATCCCATAAAAAATTCCAAAGAAAATCCTGTGGCCCACAGCATCTTATTTGCTGAAAGTGCCTTGGCAGTCAATGTGTTAAGTTATACCTTGTTAGAAAGCTACAATCTCATGCCATCTAAATATACAAAAATTTAGCTTTCTAGCTCTTTAGGGGCCTTTAGAATTGCGATTTATATTAAGTCGTTAAAAACTGGGGTAATTTTGGGACATTTTTCGAAAAATGTCCGATATACCCGCATATATATCGGGTACTATTTATGCTAGCTACTTAAGTTATACCTTGTTAGAAAGCTACAATCTCATGCCATCTAAATATAAAAAAATTTAGCTTCCTAGCTCTTTAGGGCCTTTTAAAATTGCGATTTATATGAGGTCGTTAAAAACTGGGGTAATTTTGGGACATTTTTCGAAAAATGTCCGATATACCCGCATATATATCGGGTACTGTTTATGCTAGCTACTTAAGTTATACTTTCTTAGAAAGCTATAATCTCATGCCATCCAAATATAAAAAATTAGCTTCCTAGCACTTTAGGGGCCTTTAGAATTGCGATTTATATGAAGTCGTTAAAAACTGGGGTAATTTTGGGACATTTTTCGAAAAATGTCCGATATACCCGCATATATATCGGGTACTTTTTATGCTAGCTACTTAAGTTATACCTTGTTAGAAAGCTACAATCTCATGCCATCTAAATATACAAAAATTTAGCCTTCTAGCTCTTTAGGGGCCTTTAGAATTGCGATTTATATGAAGTCGTTAAAAACTGGGGTAATTTTGGGACATTTTTCGAAAAATGTCCGATATACCCGCATATATATCGGGTACTATTTATGCTAGCTACTTAAGTTATACCTTGTTAGAAAGCTACAATCTCATGCCATCTAAATATAAAAAAATTTAGCTTCCTAGCTCTTTAGGGCCTTTTAAAATTGCGATTTATATGAAGTCGTTAAAAACTGGGGTAATTTTGGGACATTTTTCGAAAAATGTCCGATATACCCGCATATATATCGGGTACTATTTATGCTAGCTACTTAAGTTATACCTTGTTAGAAAGCTACAATCTCATGCCATCTAAATATAAAAAAATTTAGCTTCCTAGCTCTTTAGGGCCTTTTAAAATTGCGATTTATATGATGTCGTTAAAAACTGGGGTAATTTTGGGACATTTTTCGAAAAATGTCCGATATACCCGCATATATATCGGGTACTGTTTATGCTAGCTACTTAAGTTATACTTTCTTAGAAAGCTATAATCTCATGCCATCCAAATATAAAAAAAATTAGTTTCCTAGCACTTTAGGGGCCTTTAGAATTGCTATTTATATGAAGTCGTTAAAAACTGGGGTAATTTTGGGACATTTTTCGAAATATGTCCGATATACCCGCATATATATCGGGTACTTTTTATGCTAGCTACTTAAGTTATACCTTGTTAGAAAGCTACAATCTCATGCCATCTAAATATACAAAAATTTAGCTTTCTAGCTCTTTAGGGACCTTTAGAAATGCGATTTATATGAAGTCGTTAAAAACTGGGGTAATTTTGGGACATTTTTCGAAAAATGTCCGATATACCCGCATATATATCGGGTACTATTTATGCTAGCTACTTAAGTTATACCTTGTTAGAAAGCTACAATCTCATGCCATCTAAATATAAAAAAATTTAGTTTCCTAGCTCCTATATGAAGTCGTTAAAAACTGGGAATTTTGGGACATTTTTCGAAAAATGTCCGGTATACCCGCATATATATCGGGTACTGTTTATGCTAGCTGCTTAAGTTATACTTTGTTAGAAAGCTACAATATCATGCCATCCAAATATAAAAAAATTAGCTTCCTAGCACATTTAGCTTTCTAGCTCTTTAGGGGCCTTTAGAATTGCGATTTATATGAAGTCGTTAAAAACTGGGGTAATTTTGGGACATTTTTCGAAAAATGTCCGATATACCCGCATATATATCGGGTACTATTTATGCTAGCTACTTAAGTTATACCTTGTTAGAAAGCTACAATCTCATGCCATCTAAATATAAAAAAATTTAGCTTTCTAGCTCTTTAGGGGCCTTTAGAATTGCGATTTATATGAAGTCGTTAAAAACTGGGGTAATTTTGGGACATTTTTCGAAAAATGTCCGATATACCCGCATATATATCGGGTACTATTTATGCTAGCTACTTAAGTTATACCTTGTTAGAAAGCTACAATCTCATGCCATCTAAATATAAAAAAATTTAGTTTCCTAGCTCCTATATGAAGTCGTTAAAAACTGGGAATTTTGGGACATTTTTCGAAAAATGTCCGGTATACCCGCATATATATCGGGTACTGTTTATGCTAGCTGCTTAAGTTATACTTTGTTAGAAAGCTACAATATCATGCCATCCAAATATAAAAAAATTAGCTTCCTAGCACATTTAGCTTTCTAGCTCTTTAGGGGCCTTTAGAATTGCGATTTATATGAAGTCGTTAAAAACTGGGGTAATTTTGGGACATTTTTCGAAAAATGTCCGATATACCCGCATATATATCGGGTACTATTTATGCTAGCTACTTAAGTTATACCTTGTTAGAAAGCTACAATCTCATGCCATCTAAATATAAAAAAATTTAGCTTTCTAGCTCTTTAGGGGCCTTTAGAATTGCGATTTATATGAAGTCGTTAAAAACTGGGGTAATTTTGGGACATTTTTCGAAAAATGTCCGATATACCCGCATATATATCGGGTGCTATTTATGCTAGCTACTTAAGTTATACCTTGTTAGAAAGCTACAATCTCATGCCATCTAAATATAAAAAAATTTAGCTTCCTAGCTCTTTAGGGCCTTTTAAAATTGCGATTTATATGAAGTCATTAAAAACTGGGGTAATTTTGGGACATTTTTCGAAAATTGTCCGGTATACCCGCATATATATCGGGTACTATTTATGCTAGCTACTTAAGTTATACCTTGTTAGAAAGCTACAATCTCATGCCATCTAAATATAAAAAAATTTAGCTTCCTAGCTCTTTAGGGCCTTTTAAAATTGCGATTTATATGAAGTCGTTAAAAACTGGGGTAATTTTGGGACATTTTTCGAAAAATGTCCGATATACCCGCATATATATCGGGTACTATTTATGCTAGCTACTTAAGTTATACCTTGTTAGAAAGCTACAATATCATGCCATACAAATATAAAAAAATTAGCTTCCTAGCTCTTTAGGGCCTTTTAAAATTGCGATTTATATGAAGTCGTTAAAAACTGGGGTAATTTTGGGACATTTTTCGAAAAATGTCCGATATACCCGCATATATATCGGGTACTATTTATGCTAGCTACTTAAGTTATACCTTGTTAGAAAGCTACAATCTCATGCCATCTAAATATAAAAAAATTTAGCTTCCTAGCTCTTTAGGGCCTTTTAGAATTGCTATTTATATGAAGTCGTTAAAAACTGGGGTAATTTTGGGACATTTTTCGAAAAATGTCCGATATACCCGCATATATATCGGGTACTGTTTATGCTAGCTACTTAAGTTATACTTTCTTAGAAAGCTATAATCTCATGCCATCCAAATATAAAAAAATTAGCTTCCTAGCACTTTAGGGGCCTTTAGAATTGCTATTTATATGAAGTCGTTAAAAACTGGGGTAATTTTGGGACATTTTTCGAAAAATGTCCGATATACCCGCATATATATCGGGTACTTTTTATGCTAGCTACTTAAGTTATACCTTGTTAGAAAGCTACAATCTCATGCCATCTAAATATACAAAAATTTAGCTTTCTAGCTCTTTAGGGACCTTTATAAATGCGATTTATATGAAGTCGTTAAAAACTGGGGTAATTTTGGGACATTTTTCGAAAAATGTCCGATATACCCGCATATATATCGGGTACTATTTATGCTAGCTACTTAAGTTATACCTTGTTAGAAAGCTACAATCTCATGCCATCTAAATATAAAAAAATTTAGTTTCCTAGCTCCTATATGAAGTCGTTAAAAACTGGGTAATTTTGGGACATTTTTCGAAAAATGTCCGGTATACCCGCATATATATCGGGTACTATTTATGCTAGCTACTTAAGTTATACCTTGTTAGAAAGCTACGATATCATGCCATCCAAATATAAAAAAATTAGCTTCCTAGCACTTTAGGGGCCTTTAGAATTGCGATTTATATGAAGTCGTTAAAAACTGGGGTAATTTTGGGACATTTTTCGAAAAATGTCCGATATACCCGCATATATATCGGGTACTATTTATGCTAGCTACTTAAGTTATACCTTGTTAGAAAGCTACAATCTCATGCCATCTAAATATAAAAAAATTTAGCTTTCTAGCTCTTTAGGGGCCTTTAGAATTGCGATTTATATGAAGTCGTTAAAAACTGGGGTAATTTTGGGACATTTTTCGAAAAATTTCCGATATACCCGCATATATATCGGGTACTATTTATGATAGCTACTTAAGTTATACCTTGTTAGAAAGCTACAATCTCATGCCATCTAAATATAAAACAATTTAGCTTCCTAGCTCTTTAGGGCCTTTTAAAATTGCGATTTATATGAAGTCATTAAAAACTGGGGTAATTTTGGGACATTTTTCGAAAATTGTCCGGTATATGAAGTCATTAAAAACTGGGGTAATTTTGGGACATTTTTCGAAAATGTCCGATATACCCGCATATATATCGGGTACTATTTATGCTAGCTACTTAAGTTATACTTTGTTAGAAAGCTACAATATCATGCCATCCAAATATAAAAAAATTAGCTTCCTAGCTCTTTAGGGCCTTTTAAAATTGCGATTTATATGAAGTCATTAAAAACTGGGGTCATTTTGGGACATTTTTCGAAAATTGTCCGGTATACCCGCATATATATCGCGTAGTGTTTATGCTAGCTACTTAAGTTATACTTTGATAGAAAGCTACAATCTCATGCCATCCAAATATAAAAAAATTTAGCTTCTTAGCTCTTTAGGGCCTTTTAAAATTGCGATTTATATGAAGCCGTTAAAAACTGTGTAATTTTGGGACATTTTTCGAAAAATGTCCGATATACCCTCATATATATCGGGTACTGTTTATGCTAGCTACTTAAGTTATACCTTGCTAGAAAGCTACAATCTCATGCAATCCAAATATAAAAAAATTTAGCTTCCTAGCTCTTTAGGGCCTTTTAAAATTGCGATTTATATGAAGTCGTTAAAAATTGGGGTAATTTTGGGACATTTTTCGAAAAATTGTCCGATATACCCGCATATACCCGCACATACCCGCATATATATCGGGTACTGTTTATGCTAGCTGCAAATATAAAAAAATTAGCTTCCTAGCACTTTAGGGGCCTTTAGAATTGCGATTTATATGAAGTCGTTAAAAACTGGGGTAATTTTGGTACATTTTTCGAAAAATGTCCGATATACCCGCATATATATCGGGTACTATTTATGATAGCTACTTAAGTTATACCTTGTTAGAAAGCTACAATCTCATGCAATCCAAATATAAAAAAATTAGCTTCCTAGCTCTTTAGGGCCTTTTAAAATTGCGATTTATATGAAGTCGTTAAAAACTGGGTAATTTTGGGACATTTTTCGAAAAATGTCCGGTATACCCGCATATATATCGGGTACTATTTATGCTAGCTACTTAAGTTATACCTTGTTAGAAAGCTACGATATCATGCCATCCAAATATAAAAAAATTAGCTTCCTAGCACTTTAGGGGCCTTTAGAATTGCGATTTATATGAAGTCGTTAAAAACTGGGGTAATTTTGGGACATTTTTCGAAAAATGTCCGATATACCCGCATATATATCGGGTACTATTTATGCTAGCTACTTAAGTTATACCTTGTTAGAAAGCTACAATCTCATGCCATCTAAATATAAAAAAATTTAGCTTTCTAGCTCTTTAGGGGCCTTTAGAATTGCGATTTATATGAAGTCGTTAAAAACTGGGGTAATTTTGGGACATTTTTCGAAAAATTTCCGATATACCCGCATATATATCGGGTACTATTTATGATAGCTACTTAAGTTATACCTTGTTAGAAAGCTACAATCTCATGCCATCTAAATATAAAACAATTTAGCTTCCTAGCTCTTTAGGGCCTTTTAAAATTGCGATTTATATGAAGTCATTAAAAACTGGGGTAATTTTGGGACATTTTTCGAAAATTGTCCGGTATATGAAGTCATTAAAAACTGGGGTAATTTTGGGACATTTTTCGAAAAATGTCCGATATACCCGCATATATATTGGGTACTGTTTATGCTAGCTACTTAAGTTATACTTTGTTAGAAAGCTACAATATCATGCCATCCAAATATAAAAAAATTAGCTTCCTAGCTCTTTAGGGCCTTTTAAAATTGCGATTTATATGAAGTCATTAAAAACTGGGGTCATTTTGGGACATTTTTCGAAAATTGTCCGGTATACCCGCATATATATCGCGTAGTGTTTATGCTAGCTACTTAAGTTATACTTTGATAGAAAGCTACAATCTCATGCCATCCAAATATAAAAAAATTTAGCTTCTTAGCTCTTTAGGGCCTTTTAAAATTGCGATTTATATGAAGCCGTTAAAAACTGTGTAATTTTGGGACATTTTTCGAAAAATGTCCGATATACCCTCATATATATCGGGTACTGTTTATGCTAGCTACTTAAGTTATACCTTGCTAGAAAGCTACAATCTCATGCAATCCAAATATAAAAAAATTTAGCTTCCTAGCTCTTTAGGGCCTTTTAAAATTGCGATTTATATGAAGTCGTTAAAAATTGGGGTAATTTTGGGACATTTTTCGAAAAATTGTCCGATATACCCGCATATACCCGCATATACCCGCATATATATCGGGCACTGTTTATGCTAGCTGCAAATATAAAAAAATTAGCTTCCTAGCACTTTAGGGGCCTTTAGAATTGCGATTTATATGAAGTCGTTAAAAACTGGGGTAATTTTGGTACATTTTTCGAAAAATGTCCGATATACCCGCATATATATCGGGTACTATTTATGATAGCTACTTAAGTTATACCTTGTTAGAAAGCTACAATCTCATGCAATCCAAATATAAAAAAATTAGCTTCCTAGCTCTTTAGGGCCTTTTAAAATTGCGATTTATATGAAGTCGTTAAAAACTGGGGTAATTTTGGGACATTTTTCGAAAAATGTCCGATATACCCACATATACCCGCATATATATCGGGTACTGTTTATGCTAGCTACTTAAGTTATACCTTGTTAGAAAGCTACAATCTCATGTAATCCAAATATAAAAAAATTTAGCTTCCTAGCTCTTTAGGGCCTTTTAAAATTGCGATTTATATGAAGTCGTTAAAAACTGGGGTAATTTTGGGACATTTTTCGAAAAATTTCCGATATACCCGCATATATATCGGGTACTGTTTATGCTAGCTACTTAAGTTATACCTTGTTAGAAAGCTACAATCTCATGCCATCTAAATATAAAAAAATTTAGCTTCCTAGCTCTTTAGGGCCTTTTAAAATTGCGATTTATATGAAGTCGTTAAAAACTGGGGTAATTTTGGGACATTTTTCGAAAAATGTCCGGTATGCCCGCATATATATCGCGTACTGTTTATGCTAGCTACTTAAGTTATACTTTGATAGAAAGCTACAATCTCATGCCATCCAAATATAAAAAAATTTAGCTTCTAGCTCTTTAGGGCCTTTTAAAATTGCGATTTATATGAAGCCGTTAAAAACTGTATAATTTTGGGACATTTTTCGAAAAATGTCCGATATACCCGCACATATATCGGGTACTGTTTACGCTAGCTACTTAAGTTATACCTTGTTAGAAAGCTACAATCTCATGCAATCCAAATATAAAAAAATTTAGCTTCCTAGCTCTTTAGGGCCTTTTAAAATTGCGATTTATATGAAGTCGTTAAAAACTGGGGTAATTTTGGGACATTTTTCGAAAAATGTCCGATATACCCGCATATATATCGGGTACTGTTTATGATAGCTACTTAAGTTATACCTTGTTAGAAAGCTACAATCTCATGCAATCCAAATATAAAAAAATTTAGTTTCCTAGCTCCTATATGAAGTCGTTAAAAACTGGGTAATTTTGGGACATTTTTCGAAAAATGTCCGATATACCCGCATATATATCGGGTACTGTTTATGCTAGCTACTTAAGTTATACCTTGTTAGAAAGCTACAATCTCATGCAATCCAAATATAAAAAAATTTAGCTTCCTAGCTCTTTAGGGCCTTTTAAAATTGCGATTTATATGAAGTCGTTAAAAACTGGGGTAATTTTGGGACATTTTTCGAAAAATGTCCGGTATACCCGCATATATATCGGGTACTGTTTATGCTAGCTACTTAAGTTATACTTTGTTAGAAAGCTACAATATCATGCCATCCAAATATAAAAAAATTAGCTTTCTAGCTCTTTAGGGGCCTTTAGAATTGCGATTTATATGAAGTCGTTAAAAACTGGGGTAATTTTGGGACATTTTTCGAAAAATTTCCGATATACCCGCATATATATCGGGTACTATTTATGATAGCTACTTAAGTTATACCTTGTTAGAAAGCTACAATCTCATGCCATCTAAATATACAAAAATTTAGCTTTCTAGCTCTTTAGGGACCTTTAGAAATGCGATTTATATGAAGTCGTTAAAAACTGGGGTAATTTTGGGACATTTTTCGAAAAATGTCCGATATACCCGCATATATATCGGGTACTATTTATGCTAGCTACTTAAGTTATACCTTGTTAGAAAGCTACAATCTCATGCCATCTAAATATAAAAAAATTTAGTTTCCTAGCTCCTATATGAAGTCGTTAAAAACTGGGAATTTTGGGACATTTTTCGAAAAATGTCCGGTATACCCGCATATATATCGGGTACTGTTTATGCTAGCTACTTAAGTTATACTTTGTTAGAAAGCTACAATATCATGCCATCCAAATATAAAAAAATTAGCTTCCTAGTACATTTAGCTTTCTAGCTCTTTAGGGGCCTTTAGAATTGCGATTTATATGAAGTCGTTAAAAACTGGGGTAATTTTGGGACATTTTTCGAAAAATTTCCGATATACCCACATATACCCGCATATATATCGGGTACTGTTTATGCTAGCTACTTAAGTTATACCTTGTTAGAAAGCTACAATCTCATGCAATCCAAATATAAAAAAATTTAGCTTCCTAGCTCTTTAGGGCCTTTTAAAATTGCGATTTATATGAAGTCGTTAAAAACTGGGGTAATTTTGGGACATTTTTCGAAAAATTTCCGATATACCCGCATATACCCGCATATATATCGGGTACTGTTTATGCTAGCTACTTAAGTTATACCTTGTTAGAAAGCTACAATCTCATGCCATCTAAATATAAAAAAATTTAGCTTCCTAGCTCTTTAGGGCCTTTTAAAATTGCGATTTATATGAAGTCGTTAAAAACTGGGGTAATTTTGGGACATTTTTCGAAAAATGTCCGGTATGCCCGCATATATATCGCGTACTGTTTATGCTAGCTACTTAAGTTATACTTTGATAGAAAGCTACAATCTCATGCCATCCAAATATAAAAAAATTTAGCTTCTAGCTCTTTAGGGCCTTTTAAAATTGCGATTTATATGAAGCCGTTAAAAACTGTATAATTTTGGGACATTTTTCGAAAAATGTCCGATATACCCGCATATATATCGGGTACTGTTTACGCTAGCTACTTAAGTTATACCTTGTTAGAAAGCTACAATCTCATGCAATCCAAATATAAAAAAATTTAGCTTCCTAGCTCTTTAGGGCCTTTTAAAATTGCGATTTATATGAAGTCGTTAAAAACTGGGGTAATTTTGGGACATTTTTCGAAAAATTTCCGATATACCCGCATATACCCGCATATATATCGGGTACTGTTTATGCTAGCTACTTAAGTTATACCTTGTTAGAAAGCTACAATCTCATGCCATCTAAATATAAAAAAATTTAGCTTCCTAGCTCTTTAGGGCCTTTTAAAATTGCGATTTATATGAAGTCGTTAAAAACTGGCATATATATCGGGTACTGTTTATGCTAGCTACTTAAGTTATACTTTGTTAGAAAGCTACAATATCATGCCATCCAAATATAAAAAAATTAGCTTTCTAGCTCTTTAGGGGCCTTTAGAATTGCGATTTATATGAAGTCGTTAAAAACTGGGGTAATTTTGGGACATTTTTCGAAAAATTTCCGATATACCCGCATATATATCGGGTACTATTTATGATAGCTACTTAAGTTATACCTTGTTAGAAAGCTACAATCTCATGCCATCTAAATATACAAAAATTTAGCTTTCTAGCTCTTTAGGGACCTTTAGAAATGCGATTTATATGAAGTCGTTAAAAACAGGGGTAATTTTGGGACATTTTTCGAAAAATGTCCGATATACCCGCATATATATCGGGTACTATTTATGCTAGCTACTTAAGTTATACCTTGTTAGAAAGCTACAATCTCATGCCATCTAAATATAAAAAAATTTAGTTTCCTAGCTCCTATATGAAGTCGTTAAAAACTGGGAATTTTGGGACATTTTTCGAAAAATGTCCGGTATACCCGCATATATATCGGGTACTGTTTATGCTAGCTACTTAAGTTATACTTTGTTAGAAAGCTACAATATCATGCCATCCAAATATAAAAAAATTAGCTTCCTAGTACATTTAGCTTTCTAGCTCTTTAGGGGCCTTTAGAATTGCGATTTATATGAAGTCGTTAAAAACTGGGGTAATTTTGGGACATTTTTCGAAAAATGTCCGATATACCCGCATATATATCGGGTACTATTTATGCTAGCTACTTAAGTTATACCTTGTTAGAAAGCTACAATCTCATGCCATCTAAATATAAAAAAATTTAGCTTTCTAGCTCTTTAGGGCCTTTTAAAATTGCGATTTATATGAAGTCATTAAAAACTGGGGTAATTTTGGGACATTTTTCGAAAATTGTCCGGTATACCCGCATATATATCGGGTACTATTTATGCTAGCTACTTAAGTTATACCTTGTTAGAAAGCTACAATCTCATGCCATCTAAATATAAAAAAATTTAGCTTCCTAGCTCTTTAGGGCCTTTTAAAATTGCGATTTATATGAAGTCGTTAAAAACTGGGGTAATTTTGGGACATTTTTCGAAAAATGTCCGATATACCCGCATATATATCGGGTACTATTTATGCTAGCTACTTAAGTTATACCTTGTTAGAAAGCTACAATATCATGCCATACAAATATAAAAAAATTAGCTTCCTAGCTCTTTAGGGCCTTTTAAAATTGCGATTTATATGAAGTCGTTAAAAACTGGGGTAATTTTGGGACATTTTTCGAAAAATGTCCGATATACCCGCATATATATCGGGTACTATTTATGCTAGCTACTTAAGTTATACCTTGTTAGAAAGCTACAATCTCATGCCATCTAAATATAAAAAAATTTAGCTTCCTAGCTCTTTAGGGCCTTTTAAAATTGCGATTTATATGAAGTCGTTAAAAACTGGAGTAATTTTGGGACATTTTTCGAAAAATGTCCGATATACCCGCATATATATCGGGTACTGTTTATGCTAGCTACTTAAGTTATACTTTCTTAGAAAGCTATAATCTCATGCCATCTCGTCTCATGCCAAGTCGTTAAAAACTGGGGTAATTTTGGGACATTTTTCGAAAAATGTCCGATATACCCGCATATATATCGGGTACTGTTTATGCTAGCTACTTAAGTTATACTTTCTTAGAAAGCTATAATCTCATGCCATCCAAATATAAAAAAATTAGCTTCCTAGCACTTTAGGGGCCTTTAGAATTGCTATTTATATGAAGTCGTTAAAAACTGGGGTAATTTTGGGACATTTTTCGAAAAATGTCCGATATACCCGCATATATATCGGGTACTATTTATGCTAGCTACTTAAGTTATACCTTGTTAGAAAGCTACAATCTCATGCCATCTAAATATAAAAAAATTTAGTTTCCTAGCTCCTATATGAAGTCGTTAAAAACTGGGTAATTTTGGGACATTTTTCGAAAAATGTCCGGTATACCCGCATATATATCGGGTACTGTTTATGCTAGCTACTTAAGTTATACTTTGTTAGAAAGCTACAATATCATGCCATCCAAATATAAAAAAATTAGCTTCCTAGCACTTTAGGGGCCTTTAGAATTGCGATTTATATGAAGTCGTTAAAAACTGGGGTAATTTTGGGACATTTTTCGAAAAATGTCCGATATACCCGCATATATATCGGGTACTATTTATGCTAGCTACTTAAGTTATACCTTGTTAGAAAGCTACAATCTCATGCCATCTAAATATAAAAAAATTTAGCTTTCTAGCTCTTTAGGGGCCTTTAGAATTGCGATTTATATGAAGTCGTTAAAAACTGGGGTAATTTTGGGACATTTTTCGAAAAATTTCCGATATACCCGCATATATATCGGGTACTATTTATGATAGCTACTTAAGTTATACCTTGTTAGAAAGCTACAATCTCATGCCATCTAAATATAAAACAATTTAGCTTCCTAGCTCTTTAGGGCCTTTTAAAATTGCGATTTATATGAAGTCATTAAAAACTGGGGTAATTTTGGGACATTTTTCGAAAATTGTCCGGTATATGAAGTCATTAAAAACTGGGGTAATTTTGGGACATTCTTCGAAAATTGTCCGGTATACCCGCATATATATCGGGTACTATTTATGCTAGCTACTTAAGTTATACCTTGTTAGAAAGCTACAATCTCATGCCATCTAAATATAAAAAAATTTAGCTTCCTAGCTCTTTAGGGCCTTTTAAAATTGCGATTTATATGAAGTCGTTAAAAACTGGGGTAATTTTGGGACATTTTTCGAAAAATGTCCGACATACCCGCATATATATCGGGTACTATTTATGCTAGCTACTTAAGTTATACCTTGTTAGAAAGCTACAATATCATGCCATCCAAATATAAAAAAATTAGCTTCCTAGCTCTTTAGGGCCTTTTAAAATTGCGATTTATATGAAGTCGTTAAAAACTGGGGTAATTTTGGGACATTTTTCGAAAAATGTCCGACATACCCGCATATATATCGAATACTATTTATGCTAGCTACTTAAGTTATACCTTGTTAGAAAGCTACAATATCATGCCATCCAAATATAAAAAAATTAGCTTCCTAGCTCTTTAGGGCCTTTTAAAATTGCGATTTATATGAAGTCGTTAAAAACTGGGGTAATTTTGGGACATTTTTCGAAAAATGTCCGATATACCCGCATATATATCGGGTACTGTTTATGCTAGCTACTTAAGTTATACTTTGTTAGAAAGCTACAATATCATGCCATCCAAATATAAAAAAATTTAGTTTCCTAGCTCCTATATGAAGTCGTTAAAAACTGGGTAATTTTGGGACATTTTTCGAAAAATGTCCGGTATACCCGCATATATATCGGGTACTGTTTATGCTAGCTACTTAAGTTATACTTTGTTAGAAAGCTACAATATCATGCCATCCAAATATAAAAAAATTAGCTTCCTAGCACTTTAGGGGCCTTTAGAATTGCGATTTATATGAAGTCGTTAAAAACTGGGGTAATTTTGGGACATTTTTCGAAAAATGTCCGATATACCCGCATATATATCGGGTACTATTTATGCTATCTACTTAAGTTATACCTTGTTAGAAAGCTACAATCTCATGCCATCTAAATATAAAAAAATTTAGCTTTCTAGCTCTTTAGGGGCCTTTAGAATTGCGATTTATATGAAGTCGTTAAAAACTGGGGTAATTTTGGGACATTTTTCGAAAAATTTCCGATATACCCGCATATATATCGGGTACTATTTATGATAGCTACTTAAGTTATACCTTGTTAGAAAGCTACAATCTCATGCCATCTAAATATAAAACAATTTAGCTTCCTAGCTCTTTAGGGCCTTTTAAAATTGCGATTTATATGAAGTCATTAAAAACTGGGGTAATTTTGGGACATTTTTCGAAAATTGTCCGGTATATGAAGTCATTAAAAACTGGGGTAATTTTGGGACATTCTTCGAAAATTGTCCGGTATACCCGCATATATATCGGGTACTATTTATGCTAGCTACTTAAGTTATACCTTGTTAGAAAGCTACAATCTCATGCCATCTAAATATAAAAAAATTTAGCTTCCTAGCTCTTTAGGGCCTTTTAAAATTGCGATTTATATGAAGTCGTTAAAAACTGGGGTAATTTTGGGACATTTTTCGAAAAATGTCCGACATACCCGCATATATATCGGGTACTATTTATGCTAGCTACTTAAGTTATACCTTGTTAGAAAGCTACAATATCATGCCATCCAAATATAAAAAAATTAGCTTCCTAGCTCTTTAGGGCCTTTTAAAATTGCGATTTATATGAAGTCGTTAAAAACTGGGGTAATTTTGGGACATTTTTCGAAAAATGTCCGACATACCCGCATATATATCGAATACTATTTATGCTAGCTACTTAAGTTATACCTTGTTAGAAAGCTACAATATCATGCCATCCAAATATAAAAAAATTAGCTTCCTAGCTCTTTAGGGCCTTTTAAAATTGCGATTTATATGAAGTCGTTAAAAACTGGGGTAATTTTGGGACATTTTTCGAAAAATGTCCGATATACCCGCATATATATCGGGTACTGTTTATGCTAGCTACTTAAGTTATACTTTGTTAGAAAGCTACAATATCATGCCATCCAAATATAAAAAAATTTAGCTTCTTAGCTCTTTAGGGCCTTTTAAAATTGCGATTTATATGAAGCCGTTAAAAACTGTGTAATTTTGGGACATTTTTCGAAAAATGTCCGATATACCCTCATATATATCGGGTACTGTTTATGCTAGCTACTTAAGTTATACCTTGCTAGAAAGCTACAATCTCATGCAATCCAAATATAAAAAAATTTAGCTTCCTAGCTCTTTAGGGCCTTTTAAAATTGCGATTTATATGAAGTCGTTAAAAATTGGGGTAATTTTGGGACATTTTTCGAAAAATTGTCCGATATACCCGCATATACCCGCATATATATCGCGTAGTGTTTATGCTAGCTACTTAAGTTATACCTTGCTAGAAAGCTACAATCTCATGCAATCCAAATATAAAAAAATTTAGCTTCCTAGCTCTTTAGGGCCTTTTAAAATTGCGATTTATATGAAGTCGTTAAAAATTGGGGTAATTTTGGGACATTTTTCGAAAAATTGTCCGATATACCCGCATATACCCGCATATATATCGGGTAGTGTTTATGCTAGCTACTTAAGTTATACCTTGTTAGAAAGCTACAATCTCATGCAATCCAAATATAAAAAAATTAGCTTCCTAGCACTTTAGGGGCCTTTAGAATTGCGATTTATATGAAGTCGTTAAAAACTGGGGTAATTTTGGTACATTTTTCGAAAAATGTCCGATATACCCGCATATATATCGGGTACTATTTATGATAGCTACTTAAGTTATACCTTGTTAGAAAGCTACAATCTCATGCAATCCAAATATAAAAAAATTAGCTTCCTAGCTCTTTAGGGCCTTTTAAAATTGCGATTTATATGAAGTCGTTAAAAACTGGGGTAATTTTGGGACATTTTTCGAAAAATGTCCGATATACCCACATATACCCGCATATATATCGGGTACTGTTTATGCTAGCTACTTAAGTTATACCTTGTTAGAAAGCTACAATCTCATGCAATCCAAATATAAAAAAATTTAGCTTCCTAGCTCTTTAGGGCCTTTTAAAATTGCGATTTATATGAAGTCGTTAAAAACTGGGGTAATTTTGGGACATTTTTCGAAAAATTTCCGATATACCCGCATATACCCGCATATATATCGGGTACTGTTTATGCTAGCTACTTAAGTTATACCTTGTTAGAAAGCTACAATCTCATGCCATCTAAATATAAAAAAATTTAGCTTCCTAGCTCTTTAGGGCCTTTTAAAATTGCGATTTATATGAAGTCGTTAAAAACTGGGGTAATTTTGGGACATTTTTCGAAAAATGTCCGGTATGCCCGCATATATATCGCGTACTGTTTATGCTAGCTACTTAAGTTATACTTTGATAGAAAGCTACAATCTCATGCCATCCAAATATAAAAAAATTTAGCTTCTAGCTCTTTAGGGCCTTTTAAAATTGCGATTTATATGAAGCCGTTAAAAACTGTATAATTTTGGGACATTTTTCGAAAAATGTCCGATATACCCGCATATATATCGGGTACTGTTTACGCTAGCTACTTAAGTTATACCTTGTTAGAAAGCTACAATCTCATGCAATCCAAATATAAAAAAATTTAGCTTCCTAGCTCTTTAGGGCCTTTTAAAATTGCGATTTATATGAAGTCGTTAAAAACTGGGGTAATTTTGGGACATTTTTCGAAAAATGTCCGATATACCCGCATATATATCGGGTACTGTTTATGATAGCTACTTAAGTTATACCTTGTTAGAAAGCTACAATCTCATGCAATCCAAATATAAAAAAATTTAGTTTCCTAGCTCCTATATGAAGTCGTTAAAAACTGGGTAATTTTGGGACATTTTTCGAAAAATGTCCGATATACCCCCATATATATCGGGTACTGTTTATGCTAGCTACTTAAGTTATACCTTGTTAGAAAGCTACAATCTCATGCAATCCAAATATAAAAAAATTTAGCTTCCTAGCTCTTTAGGGCCTTTTAAAATTGCGATTTATATGAAGTCGTTAAAAACTGGGGTAATTTTGGGACATTTTTCGAAAAATGTCCGGTATACCCGCATATACCCGCATATACCCGCATATATATCGCGTAGTGTTTAAGCTAGCTACTTAAACTGGGGTAATTTTGGGACATTTTTCGAAAAATTTCCGATATACCCGCATATACCCGCATATATATCGGGTACTGTTTATGCTAGCTACTTAAGTTATACCTTGTTAGAAAGCTACAATCTCATGCCATCTAAATATAAAAAAATTTAGCTTCCTAGCTCTTTAGGGCCTTTTAAAATTGCGATTTATATGAAGTCGTTAAAAACTGGGGTAATTTTGGGACATTTTTCGAAAAATGTCCGGTATGCCCGCATATATATCGCGTACTGTTTATGCTAGCTACTTAAGTTATACTTTGATAGAAAGCTACAATCTCATGCCATCCAAATATAAAAAAATTTAGCTTCTAGCTCTTTAGGGCCTTTTAAAATTGCGATTTATATGAAGCCGTTAAAAACTGTATAATTTTGGGACATTTTTCGAAAAATGTCCGATATACCCGCATATATATCGGGTACTGTTTACGCTAGCTACTTAAGTTATACCTTGTTAGAAAGCTACAATCTCATGCAATCCAAATATAAAAAAATTTAGCTTCCTAGCTCTTTAGGGCCTTTTAAAATTGCGATTTATATGAAGTCGTTAAAAACTGGGGTAATTTTGGGACATTTTTCGAAAAATGTCCGATATACCCGCATATATATCGGGTACTGTTTATGATAGCTACTTAAGTTATACCTTGTTAGAAAGCTACAATCTCATGCAATCCAAATATAAAAAAATTTAGTTTCCTAGCTCCTATATGAAGTCGTTAAAAACTGGGTAATTTTGGGACATTTTTCGAAAAATGTCCGATATACCCCCATATATATCGGGTACTGTTTATGCTAGCTACTTAAGTTATACCTTGTTAGAAAGCTACAATCTCATGCAATCCAAATATAAAAAAATTTAGCTTCCTAGCTCTTTAGGGCCTTTTAAAATTGCGATTTATATGAAGTCGTTAAAAACTGGGGTAATTTTGGGACATTTTTCGAAAAATGTCCGGTATACCCGCATATACCCGCATATACCCGCATATATATCGCGTAGTGTTTAAGCTAGCTACTTAAGTTATACCTTGCTAGAAAGCTACAATCTCATGCAATCCAAATATAAAAAAATTTAGCTTCCTAGCTCTTTAGGGCCTTTTAAAATTGCGATTTATATGAAGTCGTTAAAAATTGGGGTAATTTTGGGACATTTTTCGAAAAATTGTCCGATATACCCGCATATACCCGCATATACCCGCATATATATCGGGTAGTGTTTATGCTAGCTACTTAAGTTATACCTGGTTAGAAAGCTACAATCTCATGCAATCCAAATATAAAAAAATTAGCTTCCTAGCACTTTAGGGGCCTTTAGAATTGCGATTTATATGAAGTCGTTAAAAACTGGGGTAATTTTGGTACATTTTTCGAAAAATGTCCGATATACCCGCATATATATCGGGTACTATTTATGATAGCTACTTAAGTTATACCTTGTTAGAAAGCTACAATCTCATGCAATCCAAATACAAAAAAATTAGCTTCCTAGCTCTTTAGGGCCTTTTAAAATTGCGATTTATATGAAGTCGTTAAAAACTGGGGTAATTTTGGGACATTTTTCGAAAAATGTCCGATATACCCACATATACCCGCATATATATCGGGTACTGTTTATGCTAGCTACTTAAGTTATACCTTGTTAGAAAGCTACAATCTCATGCAATCCAAATATAAAAAAATTTAGCTTCCTAGCTCTTTAGGGCCTTTTAAAATTGCGATTTATATGAAGTCGTTAAAAACTGGGGTAATTTTGGGACATTTTTCGAAAAATTTCCGATATACCCGCATATACCCGCATATATATCGGGTACTGTTTATGCTAGCTACTTAAGTTATACCTTGTTAGAAAGCTACAATCTCATGCCATCTAAATATAAAAAAATTTAGCTTCCTAGCTCTTTAGGGCCTTTTAAAATTGCGATTTATATGAAGTCGTTAAAAACTGGGGTAATTTTGGGACATTTTTCGAAAAATGTCCGGTATGCCCGCATATATATCGCGTACTGTTTATGCTAGCTACTTAAGTTATACTTTGATAGAAAGCTACAATCTCATGCCATCCAAATATAAAAAAATTTAGCTTCTAGCTCTTTAGGGCCTTTTAAAATTGCGATTTATATGAAGCCGTTAAAAACTGTATAATTTTGGGACATTTTTCGAAAAATGTCCGATATACCCGCATATATATCGGGTACTGTTTACGCTAGCTACTTAAGTTATACCTTGTTAGAAAGCTACAATCTCATGCAATCCAAATATAAAAAAATTTAGCTTCCTAGCTCTTTAGGGCCTTTTAAAATTGCGATTTATATGAAGTCGTTAAAAACTGGGGTAATTTTGGGACATTTTTCGAAAAATGTCCGATATACCCGCATATATATCGGGTACTGTTTATGATAGCTACTTAAGTTATACCTTGTTAGAAAGCTACAATCTCATGCAATCCAAATATAAAAAAATTTAGTTTCCTAGCTCCTATATGAAGTCGTTAAAAACTGGGTAATTTTGGGACATTTTTCGAAAAATGTCCGATATACCCCCATATATATCGGGTACTGTTTATGCTAGCTACTTAAGTTATACCTTGTTAGAAAGCTACAATCTCATGCAATCCAAATATAAAAAAATTTAGCTTCCTAGCTCTTTAGGGCCTTTTAAAATTGCGATTTATATGAAGTCGTTAAAAACTGGGGTAATTTTGGGACATTTTTCGAAAAATGTCCGGTATACCCGCATATATATCGGGTACTGTTTATGCTAGCTACTTAAGTTATACTTTGTTAGAAAGCTACAATATCATGCCATCCAAATATAAAAAAATTAGCTTTCTAGCTCTTTAGGGGCCTTTAGAATTGCGATTTATATGAAGTCGTTAAAAACTGGGGTAATTTTGGGACATTTTTCGAAAAATTTCCGATATACCCGCATATATATCGGGTACTATTTATGATAGCTACTTAAGTTATACCTTGTTAGAAAGCTACAATCTCATGCCATCTAAATATAAAAAAATTTAGCTTCCTAGCTCTTTAGGGCCTTTTAAAATTGCGATTTATATGAAGTCATTAAAAACTGGGGTAATTTTGGGACATTTTTCGAAAATTGTCCGGTATATGAAGTCATTAAAAACTGGGGTAATTTTGGGACATTTTTCGAAAATTGTCCGGTATACCCGCATATATATCGGGTACTATTTATGCTAGCTACTTAAGTTATACCTTGTTAGAAAGCTACAATCTCATGCCATCTAAATATAAAAAAATTTAGCTTCCTAGCTCTTTAGGGCCTTTTAAAATTGCGATTTATATGAAGTCGTTAAAAACTGGGGTAATTTTGGGACATTTTTCGAAAAATGTCCGGTATGCCCGCATATATATCGCGTACTGTTTATGCTAGCTACTTAAGTTATACTTTGATAGAAAGCTACAATCTCATGCCATCCAAATATAAAAAAATTTAGCTTCTAGCTCTTTAGGGCCTTTTAAAATTGCGATTTATATGAAGCCGTTAAAAACTGTATAATTTTGGGACATTTTTCGAAAAATGTCCGATATACCCGCATATATATCGGGTACTGTTTACGCTAGCTACTTAAGTTATACCTTGTTAGAAAGCTACAATCTCATGCAATCCAAATATAAAAAAATTTAGCTTCCTAGCTCTTTAGGGCCTTTTAAAATTGCGATTTATATGAAGTCGTTAAAAACTGGGGTAATTTTGGGACATTTTTCGAAAAATGTCCGATATACCCGCATATATATCGGGTACTGCTTATGATAGCTACTTAAGTTATACCTTGTTAGAAAGCTACAATCTCATGCAATCCAAATATAAAAAAATTTAGTTTCCTAGCTCCTATATGAAGTCGTTAAAAACTGGGTAATTTTGGGACATTTTTCGAAAAATGTCCGATATACCCGCATATATATCGGGTACTGTTTATGCTAGCTACTTAAGTTATACCTTGTTAGAAAGCTACAATCTCATGCAATCCAAATATGAAAAAATTAGCTTCCTAGCACTTTAGGGGCCTTTATAATTGCGATTTATATGAAGTCGTTAAAAACTGGGGTAATTTTGGGACATTTTTCGAAAAATGTCCGATATACCCGCATATATATCGGGTACTGTTTATGCTAGCTACTTAGGTTATACCTTGTTAGAAAGCTACAATCTCATGCCATCTAAATATAAAAAAATTTAGCTTTCTAGCTCTTTAAGGGCCTTTAGAATTGCGATTTATATGAAGTCGTTAAAAACTGGGGTAATTTTGGGACATTTTTCGAAAAATGTCCGGTATACCCGCATATATATCGGGTACTGTTTATGCTAGCTACTTAAGTTATACTTTGTTAGAAAGCTACAATATCATGCCATCCAAATATAAAAAAATTAGCTTTCTAGCTCTTTAGGGGCCTTTAGAATTGCGATTTATATGAAGTCGTTAAAAACTGGGGTAATTTTGGGACATTTTTCGAAAAATTTCCGATATACCCGCATATATATCGGGTACTATTTATGATAGCTACTTAAGTTATACCTTGTTAGAAAGCTACAATCTCATGCCATCTAAATATAAAAAAATTTAGCTTCCTAGCTCTTTAGGGCCTTTTAAAATTGCGATTTATATGAAGTCATTAAAAACTGGGGTAATTTTGGGACATTTTTCGAAAATTGTCCGGTATATGAAGTCATTAAAAACTGGGGTAATTTTGGGACATTTTTCGAAAATTGTCCGGTATACCCGCATATATATCGGGTACTATTTATGCTAGCTACTTAAGTTATACCTTGTTAGAAAGCTACAATCTCATGCCATCTAAATATAAAAAAATTTAGCTTCCTAGCTCTTTAGGGCCTTTTAAAATTGCGATTTATATGAAGTCGTTAAAAACTGGGGTAATTTTGGGACATTTTTCGAAAAATGTCCGATATACCCGCATATATATCGGGTACTGTTTATGATAGCTACTTAAGTTATACCTTGTTAGAAAGCTACGATCTCATGCAATCCAAATATAAAAAAATTTAGTTTCCTAGCTCCTATATGAAGTCGTCAAAAACTGGGTAATTTTGGGACATTTTTCGAAAAATGTCCGATATACCCGCATATATATCGGGTACTGTTTATGCTAGCTACTTAAGTTATACCTTGCTAGAAAGCTACAATCTCATGCAATCCAAATATGAAAAAATTAGCTTCCTAGCACTTTAGGGGCCTTTATAATTGCGATTTATATGAAGTCGTTAAAAACTGGGGTAATTTTGGGATATTTTTCGAAAAATGTCCGATATACCCGCATATATATCGGGTACTGTTTATGCTAGCTACTTAAGTTATACCTTGTTAGAAAGCTACAATCTCATGCCATCTAAATATAAAAAAATTTAGCTTTCTAGCTCTTTAAGGGCCTTTAGAATTGCGATTTATATGAAGTCGTTAAAAACTGGGGTAATTTTGGGACATTTTTCGAAAAATGTCCGATATACCCGCATATATATCGGGTACTGTTTATGCTAGCTACTTAAGTTATACCTTGCTAGAAAGCTACAATCTCATGCAATCCAAATATAAAAAAATTTAGCTTCCTAGCTCTTTAGGGCCTTTTAAAATTGCGATTTATATGAAGTCGTTAAAAATTGGGGTAATTTTGGGACATTTTTCGAAAAATTGTCCGATATACCCGCATATATATCGGGTACTGTTTATGCCAGCTACTTAAGTTATACCTTGTTATAAAGCTACAATCTCATGCAATCCAAATATAAAAAAATTAGCTTCCTAGCACTTTAGGGGCCTTTAGAATTGCGATTTATATGAAGTCGTTAAAAACTGGGGTAATTTTGGGACATTTTTCGAAACATTTCCGATATACCCGCATATATATCGGGTACTGTTTACGCTAGCTACTTAAGTTATACTTTGATAGAAAGCTACAATCTCATGCCATCCAAATATAAAAAAATTTAGCTTCTAGCTCTTTAGGGCCTTTTAAAATTGCGATTTATATGAAGCCGTTAAAAACTGTATAATTTTGGGACATTTTTCGAAAAATGTCCGATATACCCGCATATATATCGGGTACTGTTTACGCTAGCTACTTAAGTTATACCTTGTTAGAAAGCTACAATCTCATGCAATCCAAATATAAAAAAATTTAGCTTCCTAGCTCTTTAGGGCCTTTTAAAATTGCGATTTATATGAAGTCGTTAAAAACTGGGGTAATTTTGGGACATTTTTCGAAAAATGTCCGATATACCCGCATATATATCGGGTACTATTTATGCTAGCTACTTAAGTTATACCTTGTTAGAAAGCTACAATCTCATGCCATCTAAATATAAAAAAATTTATTTTCCTAGCTCCTATATAAAGTCGTTAAAAACTGGGTAATTTTGGGACATTTTTCGAAAAATGTCCGATATACCCGCATATATATCGGGTACTGTTTATGCTAGCTACTTAAGTTATACCTTGTTAGAAAGCTAAAATCTCATGCAATCCAAATATGATAAAATTAGCTTCCTAGCACTTTAGGGGCCTTTATAATTGCGATTTATATGAAGTCGTTAAAAACTGGGGTAATTTTGGGACATTTTTCGAAAAATGTCCGATATACCCGCATATATATCGGGTACTGTTTATGCTAGCTACTTAAGTTATACCTTGTTAGAAAGCTACAATCTCATGCCATCTAAATATAAAAAAATTTAGCTTTCTAGCTCTTTAGGGGCCTTTAGAATTGCGATTTATATGAAGTCGTTAAAAACTGGGGTAATTTTGGGACATTTTTCGAAAAATGTCCGGTATACCCGCATATATATCGGGTACTATTTATGCTAGCTACTTAAGTTATACCTTGTTAGAAAGCTACAATCTCATGCCATCTAAATATAAAAAAATTTAGCTTCCTAGCTCTTTAGGGCCTTTTAAAATTGCGATTTATATGAAGCCGTTAAAAACTGGGGTAATTTTGGGACATTTTTCGAAAAATGTCCGATATACCCGCATATATATCGGGTACTATTTATGCTAGCTACTTAAGTTATACCTTGTTAGAAAGCTACAATCTCATGCCATCTAAATATAAAAAAATTTAGTTTCCTAGCACTTTAGGGGCCTTTAGAATTGCGATTTATATGAAGTCGTTAAAAACTGGGGTAATTTTGGGACATTTTTCGAAAAATTTCCGATATACCCGCATATACCCGCATATATATCGGGTACTGTTTACGCTAGCTACTTAAGTTATACTTTGATAGAAAGCTACAATCTCATGCCATCCAAATATAAAAAAATTTAGCTTCTAGCTCTTTAGGGCCTTTTAAAATTGCGATTTATATGAAGCCGTTAAAAACTGTATAATTTTGGGACATTTTTCGAAAAATGTCCGATATACCCGCATATATATCGGGTACTATTTATGCTAGCTACTTAAGTTATACCTTGTTAGAAAGCTACAATCTCATGCCATCTAAATATAAAAAAATTTAGTTTCCTAGCACTTTAGGGGCCTTTAGAATTGCGATTTATATGAAGTCGTTAAAAACTGGGGTAATTTTGGGACATTTTTCGAAAAATTTCCGATATACCCGCATATACCCGCATATATATCGGGTACTGTTTACGCTAGCTACTTAAGTTATACTTTGATAGAAAGCTACAATCTCATGCCATCCAAATATAAAAAAATTTAGCTTCTAGCTCTTTAGGGCCTTTTAAAATTGCGATTTATATGAAGCCGTTAAAAACTGTATAATTTTGGGACATTTTTCGAAAAATGTCCGATATACCCGCATATATATCGGGTACTGTTTACGCTAGCTACTTAAGTTATACCTTGTTAGAAAGCTACAATCTCATGCAATCCAAATATAAAAAAATTTAGCTTCCTAGCTCTTTAGGGCCTTTTAAAATTGCGATTTATATGAAGTCGTTAAAAACTGGGGTAATTTTGGGACATTTTTCGAAAAATGTCCGATATACCCGCATATATATCGGGTACTATTTATGCTAGCTACTTAAGTTATACCTTGTTAGAAAGCTACAATCTCATGCCATCTAAATATAAAAAAATTTATTTTCCTAGCTCCTATATGAAGTCGTTAAAAACTGGGTAATTTTGGGACATTTTTCGAAAAATGTCCGATATACCCGCATATATATCGGGTACTGTTTATGCTAGCTACTTAAGTTATACCTTGTTAGAAAGCTACAATCTCATGCCATCTAAATATAAAAAAATTTAGTTTCCTAGCTCCTATATGAAGTCGTTAAAAACTGGGTAATTTTGGGACATTTTTCGAAAAATGTCCGATATACCCGCATATATATCGGGTACTGTTTATGCTAGCTACTTAAGTTATACTTTGATAGAAAGCTACAATCTCATGCCATCCAAATATAAAAAAATTTTAGTTTTTAAGATTCCAATCTTACGGGCTATTTATGGTCAATCATTTGTTACCAAATGTGTAAATAAAAATCAAAGTATTTTCATTTTTATTATTATTTACCCAACGTTTCGTTTGTTTGTTTCAAACTTCTTCAGGGGTTTTCTTTTATTGTTTGAATTCTAGCGACAAAAACATATAAATATTTTATTATAAATCATTGAAAAACTTAAGATATCACAGTTCAACTTACGAAATTCTATTGTTTACATTGTCAATTAACTTATTATTTAAAAAACTGGACTTCACGACACAGAATTAATAAATAAATAAATAATCATTACAACACAAACATATACTATAAGTCAAACTTAATACTAATATCACAGAACTTCAACTGATTTAATAATTAAATATTGCAGCGGAATATTGCAGTTTTGTGTTATCCTTGTCCTCTTTCGTGTTCATTGTATTGTGTATTTTTTGTTGTATTCTTAAGCTTTCAAGAGTGTATCGTTTGTTCTCTTTTTGTTCTCTGTCCAATATCTTAATATTGTCAAAATCCATCTTATGATTGCACTCCTTTACGTGCAGAGATAATGCCGTCGTTATTTTTCCTTTTTCAATATCTGTTTTGTGTTCATTAACTCTCGTCCCCAACATTCTCTTTGTCGTACCAATGTAAACCAAGTTACATCTCTCCCTTTCATTACCGTCACATTTTATCTCATAGACCACATTATCACTCTTAAGTTTGTCAATTTTTGTTTTGTTGTTTGTAAATAGATGCCTCAGTGTCATATTTGATTTGTAAGCTATTGTTGTTGTTTTCTCTGTGATCATTCTCTTCATTGTTTTTGTCTCCGTTAGTTTGGGAATAAATGGTACACTGTAAAAAACTTTTTCCTCCTCAGTGTTTGGATTTTTCTGCTGTTTTTCATATTTTAGTACTTTGTTGATTAAATTGTTCGTCATATATGTTGGGTAACTATTCTTTGTAAGTATTTTTCTTATTCTATTAATATTGGTTTTCCTGTATTCAACATCACTTATCTGTAATACTTTCCTTATTAAATTCGTCGCTGTACTTATCTTCATTTTCAATGGTTGTGTAGAGTTGAAGTTAACCATTCTACCTGAAGATGTGGGTTTCGTGTACCAATTTGTCCTTATTCTTCCATTATCCTTGATGATATTGATGTCCAGATACGGTATTGACATATTCTTCTCGCGTTCTATTGTAAATTGTATCTTATTGTGATAAACGTTCATTGTTTTTAATATCTTCTCTTCGTCCGATTTCCTTATAATCGCAAACAAGTCATCCACATACTTAGTGATAAACTTAATCTCTATATTATTAGCCCTTAATTCGTCAATTACATCGTCCAGTAGTGTGTCAAGTACAATATTTGCAATTGTTGGCGATAGGGGGTTTCCCATTGGCATACCATATGTTTGATGGTAAAATTTATTGTCAAAAGTGAGATAGTTATTATCAGTTAAACAAAACTGAAGAATTTTCAAAAATGTTTGCCTTGGTATTGCCGTGTGTTCCTTAAGTGTTTTCCATTTGTCAAGTATATTCCTTATAGCCAAGTGAATCGGTATATTAGTGAATAATGATACCACGTCGAAAGAGACCATAATATCGTCATTTTCCAATGAGACGCTTTCCAGTTTTCGTTTTAATTCTACTGAATTTTGTATATTGTATTTGGGCGACACAATATTCCTCAAAATTGTTCCAATATACTTCGAAAGACTGTAACACGGTACCTTCATGGATGCAGATATCGGTCGAAGTGGTATTCCGTCTTTGTGTATCTTTGGCAGTCCATATAACTCAGGTGCTGCTGCCGCTTGTGTCGTCATGTTGAATTTCTCGTATCTGGTAATGTACCCATCTTTTCCCAATTGTGTAATTAAGTTATTGTTCCTTTTCTGAAGACTAGTTGTTGGGTCAATTTCAATTTTCCTGTATGTGCTCTTGTCATCTAATAATTGGTACATTTTCTCCATATAATCTCTCCTATATAATATCACAGTTTTATTCCCCTTGTCTGCCGTAGTTATAATTATGTCCTTCTCGTGTTTCTTAATGAAGTTCCTGGTGACCTCGTATATACTCAGTATAAATTTATCTTTCTCCGTATTCCTAAGATTCCTTTTGAAGTATGCAATTCTGTTCGCTATTTTCGATCGCGTTATGTCCTTTTCTGTATCATCTTTTATACCCTGAACCCATTGTTCCATGTCAGCTATAAGCGGTATAGGTGTGAAATTCTTTCTATCTACTGGTATTGCAAACTTGTTCCCCAGTGATAATAACCATTTATGTTCCATTTCAAACTCTATACTCGTGTGGTTAATAAACCAGTCGTCATTGTATACGAGGTTCAGTTTCTCAAACTTCTCGTGTTTCAATTTCGTCATCTTCATTGAATGTGTAAGTTTTATCCTCGATCTGATATTGTAAAATTTATCCCACTGTTGGTTCTTGAATTTCGTAAGTTCCATTTTGTCAAGTGTATTTTTCATCTCCTTTTCAATCTTTCTGATCTCTGATCTTGTATATGTTGTGTTTGTATGTGTATCTTTTATCTCTATGTTCAATAACTTTGCGTGTAAGTTTGTCTCTATTTTCTCTATGTCTATCCGTGATATTTTTGTTGTAACTAATTGTTTTAATGTTCTTGTACTGTTTCTTACATGTGTTGGTATGATTCCCAGGGGCCTTTATAATTGCGATTTATATGAAGTCGTTAAAAACTGGGGTAATTTTGGGACATTTTTCGAAAAATGTCCGATATACCCGCATATATATCGGGTACTGTTTATGCTAGCTACTTAAGTTATACCTTGTTAGAAAGCTACAATCTCATGCCATCTAAATATAAAAAAATTTAGCTTTCTAGCTCTTTAGGGGCCTTTAGAATTGCGATTTATATGAAGTCGTTAAAAACTGGGGTAATTTTGGGACATTTTTCGAAAAATGTCCGGTATACCCGCATATATATCGGGTACTATTTATGCTAGCTACTTAAGTTATACCTTGTTAGAAAGCTACAATCTCATGCCATCTAAATATAAAAAAATTTAGCTTCCTAGCTCTTTAGGGCCTTTTAAAATTGCGATTTATATGAAGCCGTTAAAAACTGGGGTAATTTTGGGACATTTTTCGAAAAATGTCCGATATACCCGCATATATATCGGGTACTATTTATGCTAGCTACTTAAGTTATACCTTGTTAGAAAGCTACAATCTCATGCCATCTAAATATAAAAAAATTTAGTTTCCTAGCACTTTAGGGGCCTTTAGAATTGCGATTTATATGAAGTCGTTAAAAACTGGGGTAATTTTGGGACATTTTTCGAAAAATTTCCGATATACCCGCATATACCCGCATATATATCGGGTACTGTTTACGCTAGCTACTTAAGTTATACTTTGATAGAAAGCTACAATCTCATGCCATCCAAATATAAAAAAATTTAGCTTCTAGCTCTTTAGGGCCTTTTAAAATTGCGATTTATATGAAGCCGTTAAAAACTGTATAATTTTGGGACATTTTTCGAAAAATGTCCGATATACCCGCATATATATCGGGTACTGTTTACGCTAGCTACTTAAGTTATACCTTGTTAGAAAGCTACAATCTCATGCAATCCAAATATAAAAAAATTTAGCTTCCTAGCTCTTTAGGGCCTTTTAAAATTGCGATTTATATGAAGTCGTTAAAAACTGGGGTAATTTTGGGACATTTTTCGAAAAATGTCCGATATACCCGCATATATATCGGGTACTATTTATGCTAGCTACTTAAGTTATACCTTGTTAGAAAGCTACAATCTCATGCCATCTAAATATAAAAAAATTTATTTTCCTAGCTCCTATATGAAGTCGTTAAAAACTGGGTAATTTTGGGACATTTTTCGAAAAATGTCCGATATACCCGCATATATATCGGGTACTGTTTATGCTAGCTACTTAAGTTATACCTTGTTAGAAAGCTACAATCTCATGCCATCTAAATATAAAAAAATTTAGTTTCCTAGCTCCTATATGAAGTCGTTAAAAACTGGGTAATTTTGGGACATTTTTCGAAAAATGTCCGATATACCCGCATATATATCGGGTACTGTTTATGCTAGCTACTTAAGTTATACTTTGATAGAAAGCTACAATCTCATGCCATCCAAATATAAAAAAATTTTAGTTTTTAAGATTCCAATCTTACGGGCTATTTATGGTCAATCATTTGTTACCAAATGTGTAAATAAAAATCAAAGTATTTTCATTTTTATTATTATTTACCCAACGTTTCGTTTGTTTGTTTCAAACTTCTTCAGGGGTTTTCTTTTATTGTTTGAATTCTAGCGACAAAAACATATAAATATTTTATTATAAATCATTGAAAAACTTAAGATATCACTGTTCAACTTACGAAATTCTATTGTTTACATTGTCAATTAACTTATTATTTAAAAAACTGGACTTCACGACACAGAATTAATAAATAAATAAATAATCATTACAACACAAACATATACTATAAGTCAAACTTAATACTAATATCACAGAACTTCAACTGATTTAATAATTAAATATTGCAGCGGAATATTGCAGTTTTGTGTTATCCTTGTCCTCTTTCGTGTTCATTGTATTGTGTATTTTTTGTTGTATTCTTAAGCTTTCAAGAGTGTATCGTTTGTTCTCTTTTTGTTCTCTGTCCAATATCTTAATATTGTCAAAATCCATCTTATGATTGCACTCCTTTACGTGCAGAGATAATGCCGTCGTTATTTTTCCTTTTTCAATATCTGTTTTGTGTTCATTAACTCTCGTCCCCAACATTCTCTTTGTCGTACCAATGTAAACCAAGTTACATCTCTCCCTTTCATTACCGTCACATTTTATCTCATAGACCACATTATCACTCTTAAGTTTGTCAATTTTTGTTTTGTTGTTTGTAAATAGATGCCTCAGTGTCATATTTGATTTGTAAGCTATTGTTGTTGTTTTCTCTGTGATCATTCTCTTCATTGTTTTTGTCTCCGTTAGTTTGGGAATAAATGGTACACTGTAAAAAACTTTTTCCTCCTCAGTGTTTGGATTTTTCTGCTGTTTTTCATATTTTAGTACTTTGTTGATTAAATTGTTCGTCATATATGTTGGGTAACTATTCTTTGTAAGTATTTTTCTTATTCTATTAATATTGGTTTTCCTGTATTCAACATCACTTATCTGTAATACTTTCCTTATTAAATTCGTCGCTGTACTTATCTTCATTTTCAATGGTTGTGTAGAGTTGAAGTTAACCATTCTACCTGAAGATGTGGGTTTCGTGTACCAATTTGTCCTTATTCTTCCATTATCCTTGATGATATTGATGTCCAGATACGGTATTGACATATTCTTCTCGCGTTCTATTGTAAATTGTATCTTATTGTGATAAACGTTCATTGTTTTTAATATCTTCTCTTCGTCCGATTTCCTTATAATCGCAAACAAGTCATCCACATACTTAGTGATAAACTTAATCTCTATATTATTAGCCCTTAATTCGTCAATTACATCGTCCAGTAGTGTGTCAAGTACAATATTTGCAATTGTTGGCGATAGGGGGTTTCCCATTGGCATACCATATGTTTGATGGTAAAATTTATTGTCAAAAGTGAGATAGTTATTATCAGTTAAACAAAACTGAAGAATTTTCAAAAATGTTTGCCTTGGTATTGCCGTGTGTTCCTTAAGTGTTTTCCATTTGTCAAGTATATTCCTTATAGCCAAGTGAATCGGTATATTAGTGAATAATGATACCACGTCGAAAGAGACCATAATATCGTCATTTTCCAATGAGACGCTTTCCAGTTTTCGTTTTAATTCTACTGAATTTTGTATATTGTATTTGGGCGACACAATATTCCTCAAAATTGTTCCAATATACTTCGAAAGACTGTAACACGGTACCTTCATGGATGCAGATATCGGTCGAAGTGGTATTCCGTCTTTGTGTATCTTTGGCAGTCCATATAACTCAGGTGCTGCTGCCGCTTGTGTCGTCATGTTGAATTTCTCGTATCTGGTAATGTACCCATCTTTTCCCAATTGTGTAATTAAGTTATTGTTCCTTTTCTGAAGACTAGTTGTTGGGTCAATTTCAATTTTCCTGTATGTGCTCTTGTCATCTAATAATTGGTACATTTTCTCCATATAATCTCTCCTATATAATATCACAGTTTTATTCCCCTTGTCTGCCGTAGTTATAATTATGTCCTTCTCGTGTTTCTTAATGAAGTTCCTGGTGACCTCGTATATACTCAGTATAAATTTATCTTTCTCCGTATTCCTAAGATTCCTTTTGAAGTATGCAATTCTGTTCGCTATTTTCGATCGCGTTATGTCCTTTTCTGTATCATCTTTTATACCCTGAACCCATTGTTCCATGTCAGCTATAAGCGGTATAGGTGTGAAATTCTTTCTATCTACTGGTATTGCAAACTTGTTCCCCAGTGATAATAACCATTTATGTTCCATTTCAAACTCTATACTCGTGTGGTTAATAAACCAGTCGTCATTGTATACGAGGTTCAGTTTCTCAAACTTCTCGTGTTTCAATTTCGTCATCTTCATTGAATGTGTAAGTTTTATCCTCGATCTGATATTGTAAAATTTATCCCACTGTTGGTTCTTGAATTTCGTAAGTTCCATTTTGTCAAGTGTATTTTTCATCTCCTTTTCAATCTTTCTGATCTCTGATCTTGTATATGTTGTGTTTGTATGTGTATCTTTTATCTCTATGTTCAATAACTTTGCGTGTAAGTTTGTCTCTATTTTCTCTATGTCTATCCGTGATATTTTTGTTGTAACTAATTGTTTTAATGTTCTTGTACTGTTTCTTACATGTGTTGGTATGATTCCCAGGGGCCTTTATAATTGCGATTTATATGAAGTCGTTAAAAACTGGGGTAATTTTGGGACATTTTTCGAAAAATGTCCGATATACCCGCATATATATCGGGTACTGTTTATGCTAGCTACTTAAGTTATACCTTGTTAGAAAGCTACAATCTCATGCCATCTAAATATAAAAAAATTTAGCTTTCTAGCTCTTTAGGGGCCTTTAGAATTGCGATTTATATGAAGTCGTTAAAAACTGGGGTAATTTTGGGACATTTTTCGAAAAATGTCCGGTATACCCGCATATATATCGGGTACTATTTATGCTAGCTACTTAAGTTATACCTTGTTAGAAAGCTACAATCTCATGCCATCTAAATATAAAAAAATTTAGCTTCCTAGCTCTTTAGGGCCTTTTAAAATTGCGATTTATATGAAGCCGTTAAAAACTGGGGTAATTTTGGGACATTTTTCGAAAAATGTCCGATATACCCGCATATATATCGGGTACTATTTATGCTAGCTACTTAAGTTATACCTTGTTAGAAAGCTACAATCTCATGCCATCTAAATATAAAAAAATTTAGTTTCCTAGCACTTTAGGGGCCTTTAGAATTGCGATTTATATGAAGTCGTTAAAAACTGGGGTAATTTTGGGACATTTTTCGAAAAATTTCCGATATACCCGCATATATATCGGGTACTGTTTACGCTAGCTACTTAAGTTATACTTTGATAGAAAGCTACAATCTCATGCCATCCAAATATAAAAAAATTTAGCTTCTAGCTCTTTAGGGCCTTTTAAAATTGCGATTTATATGAAGCCGTTAAAAACTGTATAATTTTGGGACATTTTTCGAAAAATGTCCGATATACCCGCATATATAACGGGTACTGTTTACGCTAGCTACTTAAGTTATACCTTGTTAGAAAGCTACAATCTCATGCAATCCAAATATAAAAAAATTTAGCTCCCTAGCTCTTTAGGGCCTTTTAAAATTGCGATTTATATGAAGTCGTTAAAAACTGGGGTAATTTTGGGACATTTTTCGAAAAATGTCCGATATACCCGCATATATATCGGGTACTATTTATGCTAGCTACTTAAGTTATACCTTGTTAGAAAGCTACAATCTCATGCCATCTAAATATAAAAAAATTTATTTTCCTAGCTCCTATATGAAGTCGTTAAAAACTGGGTAATTTTGGGACATTTTTCGAAAAATGTCCGATATACCCGCATATATATCGGGTACTGTTTATGCTAGCTACTTAAGTTATACCTTGTTAGAAAGCTACAATCTCATGCCATCTAAATATAAAAAAATTTAGTTTCCTAGCTCCTATATGAAGTCGTTAAAAACTGGGTAATTTTGGGACATTTTTCGAAAAATGTCCGATATACCCGCATATATATCGGGTACTGTTTATGCTAGCTACTTAAGTTATACTTTGATAGAAAGCTACAATCTCATGCCATCCAAATATAAAAAAATTTTAGTTTTTAAGATTCCAATCTTACGGGCTATTTATGGTCAATCATTTGTTACCAAATGTGTAAATAAAAATCAAAGTATTTTCATTTTTATTATTATTTACCCAACGTTTCGTTTGTTTGTTTCAAACTTCTTCAGGGGTTTTCTTTTATTGTTTGAATTCTAGCGACAAAAACATATAAATATTTTATTATAAATCATTGAAAAACTTAAGATATCACAGTTCAACTTACGAAATTCTATTGTTTACATTGTCAATTAACTTATTATTTAAAAAACTGGACTTCACGACACAGAATTAATAAATAAATAAATAATCATTACAACACAAACATATACTATAAGTCAAACTTAATACTAATATCACAGAACTTCAACTGATTTAATAATTAAATATTGCAGCGGAATATTGCAGTTTTGTGTTATCCTTGTCCTCTTTCGTGTTCATTGTATTGTGTATTTTTTGTTGTATTCTTAAGCTTTCAAGAGTGTATCGTTTGTTCTCTTTTTGTTCTCTGTCCAATATCTTAATATTGTCAAAATCCATCTTATGATTGCACTCCTTTACGTGCAGAGATAATGCCGTCGTTATTTTTCCTTTTTCAATATCTGTTTTGTGTTCATTAACTCTCGTCCCCAACATTCTCTTTGTCGTACCAATGTAAACCAAGTTACATCTCTCCCTTTCATTACCGTCACATTTTATCTCATAGACCACATTATCACTCTTAAGTTTGTCAATTTTTGTTTTGTTGTTTGTAAATAGATGCCTCAGTGTCATATTTGATTTGTAAGCTATTGTTGTTGTTTTCTCTGTGATCATTCTCTTCATTGTTTTTGTCTCCGTTAGTTTGGGAATAAATGGTACACTGTAAAAAACTTTTTCCTCCTCAGTGTTTGGATTTTTCTGCTGTTTTTCATATTTTAGTACTTTGTTGATTAAATTGTTCGTCATATATGTTGGGTAACTATTCTTTGTAAGTATTTTTCTTATTCTATTAATATTGGTTTTCCTGTATTCAACATCACTTATCTGTAATACTTTCCTTATTAAATTCGTCGCTGTACTTATCTTCATTTTCAATGGTTGTGTAGAGTTGAAGTTAACCATTCTACCTGAAGATGTGGGTTTCGTGTACCAATTTGTCCTTATTCTTCCATTATCCTTGATGATATTGATGTCCAGATACGGTATTGACATATTCTTCTCGCGTTCTATTGTAAATTGTATCTTATTGTGATAAACGTTCATTGTTTTTAATATCTTCTCTTCGTCCGATTTCCTTATAATCGCAAACAAGTCATCCACATACTTAGTGATAAACTTAATCTCTATATTATTAGCCCTTAATTCGTCAATTACATCGTCCAGTAGTGTGTCAAGTACAATATTTGCAATTGTTGGCGATAGGGGGTTTCCCATTGGCATACCATATGTTTGATGGTAAAATTTATTGTCAAAAGTGAGATAGTTATTATCAGTTAAACAAAACTGAAGAATTTTCAAAAATGTTTGCCTTGGTATTGCCGTGTGTTCTTTAAGTGTTTTCCATTTGTCAAGTATATTCCTTATAGCCAAGTGAATCGGTATATTAGTGAATAATGATACCACGTCGAAAGAGACCATAATATCGTCATTTTCCAATGAGACGCTTTCCAGTTTTCGTTTTAATTCTACTGAATTTTGTATATTGTATTTGGGCGACACAATATTCCTCAAAATTGTTCCAATATACTTCGAAAGACTGTAACACGGTACCTTCATGGATGCAGATATCGGTCGAAGTGGTATTCCGTCTTTGTGTATCTTTGGCAGTCCATATAACTCAGGTGCTGCTGCCGCTTGTGTCGTCATGTTGAATTTCTCGTATCTGGTAATGTACCCATCTTTTCCCAATTGTGTAATTAAGTTATTGTTCCTTTTCTGAAGACTAGTTGTTGGGTCAATTTCAATTTTCCTGTATGTGCTCTTGTCATCTAATAATTGGTACATTTTCTCCATATAATCTCTCCTATATAATATCACAGTTTTATTCCCCTTGTCTGCCGTAGTTATAATTATGTCCTTCTCGTGTTTCTTAATGAAGTTCCTGGTGACCTCGTATATACTCAGTATAAATTTATCTTTCTCCGTATTCCTAAGATTCCTTTTGAAGTATGCAATTCTGTTCGCTATTTTCGATCGCGTTATGTCCTTTTCTGTATCATCTTTTATACCCTGAACCCATTGTTCCATGTCAGCTATAAGCGGTATAGGTGTGAAATTCTTTCTATCTACTGGTATTGCAAACTTGTTCCCCAGTGATAATAACCATTTATGTTCCATTTCAAACTCTATACTCGTGTGGTTAATAAACCAGTCGTCATTGTATACGAGGTTCAGTTTCTCAAACTTCTCGTGTTTCAATTTCGTCATCTTCATTGAATGTGTAAGTTTTATCCTCGATCTGATATTGTAAAATTTATCCCACTGTTGGTTCTTGAATTTCGTAAGTTCCATTTTGTCAAGTGTATTTTTCATCTCCTTTTCAATCTTTCTGATCTCTGATCTTGTATATGTTGTGTTTGTATGTGTATCTTTTATCTCTATGTTCAATAACTTTGCGTGTAAGTTTGTCTCTATTTTCTCTATGTCTATCCGTGATGTTTTTGTTGTAACTAATTGTTTTAATGTTCTTGTACTGTTTCTTACATGTGTTGGTATGATTCCCATGTGTCTGCATTCTTGTAAAAATGTTGTTCTCTCCATCAATTTAGCCAATCTCTCCATCTCTCTGCTATATTTCTTCAGTAAGCTGCTAGTATGAATGTTGTATTTGTTCCTAATTTTCTCGAAGAAACTTTCCATACTTATTTTTGTCGTCATGATGTTATTTTTCGTTTCACCTCCTCTCTTCGGCGGGCCCTCCGATAGTTAATTTTCTAGTTTTCTATTTATGACCAATGATGTTGACAATTTTAGTTTTTAAGATTCCAATCTTACGGGCTATTTATGGTCAATCATTTGTTACCAAATGTGTAAATAAAAATCAAAGTATTTTCATTTTTATTATTATTTACCCAACGTTTCGTTTGTTTGTTTCAAACTTCTTCAGGGGTTTTCTTTTATTGTTTGAATTCTAGCGACAAAAACATATAAATATTTTATTATAAATCATTGAAAAACTTAAGATATCACAGTTCAACTTACGAAATTCTATTGTTTACATTGTCAATTAACTTATTATTTAAAAAACTGGACTTCACGACACAGAATTAATAAATAAATAAATAATCATTACAACACAAACATATACTATAAGTCAAACTTAATACTAATATCACAGAACTTCAACTGATTTAATAATTAAATATTGCAGCGGAATATTGCAGTTTTGTGTTATCCTTGTCCTCTTTCGTGTTCATTGTATTGTGTATTTTTTGTTGTATTCTTAAGCTTTCAAGAGTGTATCGTTTGTTCTCTTTTTGTTCTCTGTCCAATATCTTAATATTGTCAAAATCCATCTTATGATTGCACTCCTTTACGTGCAGAGATAATGCCGTCGTTATTTTTCCTTTTTCAATATCTGTTTTGTGTTCATTAACTCTCGTCCCCAACATTCTCTTTGTCGTAACAATGTAAACCAAGTTACATCTCTCCCTTTCATTACCGTCACATTTTATCTCATAGACCACATTATCACTCTTAAGTTTGTCAATTTTTGTTTTGTTGTTTGTAAATAGATGCCTCAGTGTCATATTTGATTTGTAAGCTATTGTTGTTGTTTTCTCTGTGATCATTCTCTTCATTGTTTTTGTCTCCGTTAGTTTGGGAATAAATGGTACACTGTAAAAAACTTTTTCCTCCTCAGTGTTTGGATTTTTCTGCTGTTTTTCATATTTTAGTACTTTGTTGATTAAATTGTTCGTCATATATGTTGGGTAACTATTCTTTGTAAGTATTTTTCTTATTCTATTAATATTGGTTTTCCTGTATTCAACATCACTTATCTGTAATACTTTCCTTATTAAATTCGTCGCTGTACTTATCTTCATTTTCAATGGTTGTGTAGAGTTGAAGTTAACCATTCTACCTGAAGATGTGGGTTTCGTGTACCAATTTGTCCTTATTCTTCCATTATCCTTGATGATATTGATGTCCAGATACGGTATTGACATATTCTTCTCGCGTTCTATTGTAAATTGTATCTTATTGTGATAAACGTTCATTGTCCTTAATATCCTCTCTTCGTCCGATTTCCTTATAATCGCAAAAAAAAAAATTTAGCTTCCTAGCTCTTTAGGGCCTTTTAAAATTGCGATTTATATGAAGTCGTTAAAAATTGGGGTAATTTTGGGACATTTTTCGAAAAATTGTCCGATATACCCGCATATACCCGCATATATATCGGGTACTGTTTATGCCAGCTACTTAAGTTATACCTTGTTAGAAAGCTACAATCTCATGCAATCCAAATATAAAAAAATTAGCTTTCTAGCACTTTAGGGGCCTTTAGAATTCCGATTTATATGAAGTCGTTAAAAACTGGGTAATTTTGGGACATTTTTCGAAAAATGTCCGATATACCCGCATATATATCGGGTACTGTTTATGCTAGCTACTTAAGTTATACTTTGATAGAAAGCTACAATCTCATGCCATCCAAATATAAAAAAATTTAGCTTCCTAGCTCTTTAGGGCCTTTTAAAATTGCGATTTATATGAAGTCGTTAAAAATTGGGGTAATTTTGGGACATTTTTCGAAAAATTGTCCGATATACCCGCATATACCCGCATATATATCGGGTACTGTTTATGCCAGCTACTTAAGTTATACCTTGTTAGAAAGCTACAATCTCATGCAATCCAAATATAAAAAAATTAGCTTCCTAGAGCTTTAGGGGCCTTTAGAATTGCGATTTATATGAAGTCGTTAAAAACTGGGGTAATTTTGGGACATTTTTCGAAAAATTTCCGATATACCCGCATATACCCGCATATATATCGGGTACTGTTTATGCTAGCTACTTAAGTTATACCTTGTTAGAAAGCTACAATCTCATGCCATCTAAATATAAAAAAATTTAGCTTCCTAGCTCTTTAGGGCCTTTTAAAATTGCGATTTATATGAAGTCGTTAAAAACTGGGGTAATTTTGGGACATTTTTCGAAAAATGTCCGGTATACCCGCATATATATCGCGTACTGTTTATGCTAGCTACTTAAGTTATACTTCGATAGAAAGCTACAATCTCATGCCATCCAAATATAAAAAAATTAGCTTCCTAGCTCTTTAGGGCCTTTTAAAATTGCGATTTATATGAAGCTGTTAAAAACTGTATAATTTTGGGACATTTTTCGAAAAATGTCCGATATACCCGCATATATATCGGGTACTGTTTACGCTAGCTACTTAAGTTATACCTTGTTAGAAAGCTACAATCTCATGCAATCCAAATATAAAAAAATTAGCTTCCTAGCACTTTAGGGGCCTTTAGAATTCCGATTTATATGAAGTCGTTAAAAACTGGGGTAATTTTGGGACATTTTTCGAAAAATGTCCGGTATACCCGCATATATATCGCGTACTGTTTATGCTAGCTACTTAAGTTATACTTCGATAGAAAGCTACAATCTCATGCCATCCAAATATAAAAAAATTTAGCTTCCTAGCTCTTTAGGGCCTTTTAAAATTGCGATTTATATGAAGTCGTTAAAAACTGGGGTAATTTTGGGACATTTTTCGAAAAATGTCCGATATACCCGCATATATATCGGGTACTGTTTATGTTAGCTACTTAAGTTATACCTTGTTAGAAAGCTACAATCTCATGCAATCCAAATATAAAAAAATTTAGCTTCCTAGCTCTTTAGGGCCTTTTAAAATTGCGATTTATATGAAGTCGTTAAAAACTGGGGTAATTTTGGGACATTTTTCGAAAAATGTCCGATATACCTTATTAGAAAGCTACAATCTCATGCAATCCAAATATAAAAAAATTAGCTTCCTAGCACTTTAGGGGCCTTTAGAATTGCGATTTATATGAAGTCGTTAAAAACTGGGTAATTTTGGGACATTTTTCGAAAAATGTCCGATATACCCGCATATATATCGGGTACTGTTTATGCTAGCTACTTAAGTTATACTTTGATAGAAAGCTACAATCTCATGCCATCCAAATATAAAAAAATTTAGCTTCCTAGCGCTTTAGGGGCCTTTAGAATTGCGATTTATATGAAGTCGTTAAAAACTGGGGTAATTTTGGGACATTTTTCGAAAAATTTCCGATATACCCGCATATACCCGCATATATATCGGGTACTGTTTATGCTAGCTACTTAAGTTATACCTTGTTAGAAAGCTACAATCTCATGCCATCTAAATATAAAAAAATTTAGCTTCCTAGCTCTTTAGGGCCTTTTAAAATTGCGATTTATATGAAGTCGTTAAAAACTGGGGTAATTTTGGGACATTTTTCGAAAAATGTCCGGTATACCCGCATATATATCGCGTACTGTTTATGCTAGCTACTTAAGTTATACTTCGATAGAAAGCTACAATCTCATGCCATCCAAATATAAAAAAATTAGCTTCCTAGCTCTTTAGGGCCTTTTAAAATTGCGATTTATATGAAGCTGTTAAAAACTGTATAATTTTGGGACATTTTTCGAAAAATGTCCGATATACCCGCATATATATCGGGTACTGTTTACGCTAGCTACTTAAGTTATACCTTGTTAGAAAGCTACAATCTCATGCAATCCAAATATAAAAAAATTTAGCTTCCTAGCTCTTTAGGGCCTTTTAAAATTGCGATTTATATGAAGTCGTTAAAAACTGGGGTAATTTTGGGACATTTTTCGAAAAATGTCCGATATACCCGCATATATATCGGGTACTGTTTATGTTAGCTACTTAAGTTATACCTTGTTAGAAAGCTACAATCTCATGCAATCCAAATATAAAAAAATTTAGCTTCCTAGCTCTTTAGGGCCTTTTAAAATTGCGATTTATATGAAGTCGTTAAAAACTGGGGTAATTTTGGGACATTTTTCGAAAAATGTCCGATATACCCGCATATATATCGGGTACTATTTATGCTAGCTACTTAAGTTATACCTTGTTAGAAAGCTACAATCTCATGCCATCTAAATATAAAAAAATTTAGTTTCCTAGCTCCTATATGAAGTCGTTAAAAACTGGGTAATTTTGGGACATTTTTCGAAAAATGTCCGATATACCCGCATATATATCGGGTACTGTTTATGCTAGCTACTTAAGTTATACCTTGTTAGAAAGCTACAATCTCATGCAATCCAAATATGAAAAAATTAGCTTCCTAGCACTTTAGGGGCCTTTATAATTGCGATTTATATGAAGTCGTTAAAAACTGGGGTAATTTTGGGACATTTTTCGAAAAATGTCCGATATACCCGCATATGTATCGGGTACTGTTTATGCTAGCTACTTAAGTTATACCTTGTTAGAAAGCTACAATCTCATGCAATCCAAATATGAAAAAATTTAGCTTCCTAGCGCTTTAGGGGCCTTCATAATTGCGATTTATATGAAGTCGTTAAAAACTGGGGTAATTTTTGGACATTTTTCGAAAAATGTCCGATATACCCGCATATACCCGCATATATATCGGGTACTGTTTATGCTAGCTACTTAAGTTATACCTTGTTAGAAAGCTACAATCTCATGCAATCCAAATATAAAAAAATTAGCTTCCTAGCACTTTAGGGGCCTTCATAATTGCGATTTATATGAAGTCGTTAAAAACTGGGGTAATTTTGGGACATTTTTCGAAAAATGTCCGATATACCCGCATATATATCGGGTACTGTTTATGCTAGCTACTTAAGTTATACTTTGATAGAAAGCTACAATCTCATGCCATCCAAATATAAAAAAATTTAGCTTCCTAGCTCTTTAGGGCCTTTTAAAATTGCGATTTATATGAAGTCGTTAAAAACTGGGGTAATTTTGGGACATTTTTCGAAAAATTTCCTATATACCCGCATATACCCGCATATATATCGGGTACTGTTTACGCTACCTACTTAAGTTATACTTTGATAGAAAGCTACAATCTCATGCCATCCAAATATAAAAAAATTTAGCTTCTAGCTCTTTAGGGCCTTTTAAAATTGCGATTTATATGAAGCCGTTAAAAACTGTATAATTTTGGGACATTTTTCGAAAAATGTCCGATATACCCGCATATATATCGGGTACTGTTTACGCTAGCTACTTAAGTTATACCTTGTTAGAAAGCTACAATCTCATGCAATCCAAATATAAAAAAATTTAGCTTCCTAGCTCTTTAGGGCCTTTTAAAATTGCGATTTATATGAAGTCGTTAAAAACTGGGGTAATTTTGGGACATTTTTCGAAAAATGTCCGATATACCCGCATATATATCGGGTACTATTTATGCTAGCTACTTAAGTTATACCTTGTTAGAAAGCTACAATCTCATGCCATCTAAATATAAAAAAATTTATTTTCCTAGCTCCTATATGAAGTCGTTAAAAACTGGGTAATTTTGGGACATTTTTCGAAAAATGTCCGATATACCCGCATATATATCGGGTACTGTTTATGCTAGCTACTTAAGTTATACCTTGTTAGAAAGCTACAATCTCATGCCATCTAAATATAAAAAAATTTAGTTTCCTAGCTCCTATATGAAGTCGTTAAAAACTGGGTAATTTTGGGACATTTTTCGAAAAATGTCCGATATACCCGCATATATATCGGGTACTGTTTATGCTAGCTACTTAAGTTATACTTTGATAGAAAGCTACAATCTCATGCCATCCAAATATAAAAAAATTTAGCTTCCTAGCTCTTTAGGGCCTTTTAAAATTGCGATTTATATGAAGTCGTTAAAAATTGGGGTAATTTTGGGACATTTTTCGAAAAATTGTCCGATATACCCGCATATACCCGCATATATATCGGGTACTGTTTATGCCAGCTACTTAAGTTATACCTTGTTAGAAAGCTACAATCTCATGCAATCCAAATATAAAAAAATTAGCTTCCTAGCACTTTAGGGGCCTTTAGAATTGCGATTTATATGAAGTCGTTAAAAACAGGGTAATTTTGGGACATTTTTCGAAAAATGTCCGATATACCCGCATATATATCGGGTACTGTTTATGCTAGCTACTTAAGTTATACTTTGATAGAAAGCTACAATCTCATGCCATCCAAATATAAAAAAATTTAGCTTCCTAGCTCTTTAGGGCCTTTTAAAATTGCGATTTATATGAAGTCGTTAAAAACTGGGGTAATTTTGGGACATTTTTCGAAAAATGTCCGATATACCCGCATATATATCGGGTACTGTTTATGCCAGCTACTTAAGTTATACCTTGTTAGAAAGCTACAATCTCATGCAATCCAAATATAAAAAAATTTAGCTTCCTAGCTCTTTAGGGCCTTTTAAAATTGCGATTTATATGAAGTCGTTAAAAACTGGGGTAATTTTGGGACATTTTTCGAAAAATGTCCGATATACCCGCATATATATCGGGTACTATTTATGCTAGCTACTTAAGTTATACCTTGTTAGAAAGCTACAATCTCATGCCATCTAAATATAAAAAAATTTAGTTTCCTAGCTCCTATATGAAGTCGTTAAAAACTGGGTAATTTTGGGACATTTTTCGAAAAATGTCCGATATACCCGCATATATATCGGGTACTGTTTATGCTAGCTACTTAGGTTATACCTTGTTAGAAAGCTACAATCTCATGCAATCCAAATATGAAAAAATTAGCTTCCTAGCACTTTAGGGGCCTTTATAATTGCGATTTATATGAAGTCGTTAAAAACTGGGGTAATTTTGGGACATTTTTCGAAAAATGTCCGATATACCCGCATATGTATCGGGTACTGTTTATGCTAGCTACTTAAGTTATACCTTGTTAGAAAGCTACAATCTCATGCAATCCAAATATGAAAAAATTTAGCTTCCTAGCGCTTTAGGGGCCTTCATAATTGCGATTTATATGAAGTCGTTAAAAACTGGGGTAATTTTTGGACATTTTTCGAAAAATGTCCGATATACCCGCATATACCCGCATATATATCGGGTACTGTTTATGCTAGCTACTTAAGTTATACCTTGTTAGAAAGCTATAATCTCATGCAATCCAAATATAAAAAAATTAGCTTCCTAGCACTTTAGGGGCCTTCATAATTGCGATTTATATGAAGTCGTTAAAAACTGGGGTAATTTTGGGACATTTTTCGAAAAATGTCCGATATACCCGCATATATATCGGGTACTGTTTATGCTAGCTACTTAAGTTATACTTTGATAGAAAGCTACAATCTCATGCCATCCAAATATAAAAAAATTTAGCTTCCTAGCTCTTTAGGGCCTTTTAAAATTGCGATTTATATGAAGTCGTTAAAAACTGGGGTAATTTTGGGACATTTTTCGAAAAATTTCCTATATACCCGCATATACCCGCATATATATCGGGTACTGTTTACGCTACCTACTTAAGTTATACTTTGATAGAAAGCTACAATCTCATGCCATCCAAATATAAAAAAATTTAGCTTCTAGCTCTTTAGGGCCTTTTAAAATTGCGATTTATATGAAGCCGTTAAAAACTGTATAATTTTGGGACATTTTTCGAAAAATGTCCGATATACCCGCATATATATCGGGTACTGTTTACGCTAGCTACTTAAGTTATACCTTGTTAGAAAGCTACAATCTCATGCAATCCAAATATAAAAAAATTTAGCTTCCTAGCTCTTTAGGGCCTTTTAAAATTGCGATTTATATGAAGTCGTTAAAAACTGGGGTAATTTTGGGACATTTTTCGAAAAATGTCCGATATACCCGCATATATATCGGGTACTATTTATGCTAGCTACTTAAGTTATACCTTGTTAGAAAGCTACAATCTCATGCCATCTAAATATAAAAAAATTTATTTTCCTAGCTCCTATATGAAGTCGTTAAAAACTGGGTAATTTTGGGACATTTTTCGAAAAATGTCCGATATACCCGCATATATATCGGGTACTGTTTATGCTAGCTACTTAAGTTATACCTTGTTAGAAAGCTACAATCTCATGCCATCTAAATATAAAAAAATTTAGTTTCCTAGCTCCTATATGAAGTCGTTAAAAACTGGGTAATTTTGGGACATTTTTCGAAAAATGTCCGATATACCCGCATATATATCGGGTACTGTTTATGCTAGCTACTTAAGTTATACTTTGATAGAAAGCTACAATCTCATGCCATCCAAATATAAAAAAATTTAGCTTCCTAGCTCTTTAGGGCCTTTTAAAATTTCGATTTATATGAAGTCGTTAAAAATTGGGGTAATTTTGGGACATTTTTCGAAAAATTGTCCGATATACCCGCATATACCCGCATATATATCGGGTACTGTTTATGCCAGCTACTTAAGTTATACCTTGTTAGAAAGCTACAATCTCATGCAATCCAAATATAAAAAAATTAGCTTCCTAGCACTTTAGGGGCCTTTAGAATTGCGATTTATATGAAGTCGTTAAAAACTGGGTAATTTTGGGACATTTTTCGAAAAATGTCCGATATACCCGCATATATATCGGGTACTGTTTATGCTAGCTACTTAAGTTATACTTTGATAGAAAGCTACAATCTCATGCCATCCAAATATAAAAAAATTTAGCTTCCTAGCTCTTTAGGGCCTTTTAAAATTGCGATTTATATGAAGTCGTTAAAAATTGGGGTAATTTTGGGACATTTTTCGAAAAATTGTCCGATATACCCGCATATACCCGCATATATATCGGGTACTGTTTATGCTAGCTACTTAAGTTATACCTTGTTAGAAAGCTACAATCTCATGCCATCTAAATATACCCGCATATATATCGGGTACTGTTTATGCTAGCTACTTAAGTTATACTTTGATAGAAAGCTACAATCTCATGCCATCCAAATATAAAAAAATTTAGCTTCCTAGCTCTTTAGGGCCTTTTAAAATTGCGATTTATATGAAGTCGTTAAAAACTGGGGTAATTTTGGGACATTTTTCGAAAAATTTCCTATATACCCGCATATACCCGCATATATATCGGGTACTGTTTACGCTACCTACTTAAGTTATACTTTGATAGAAAGCTACAATCTCATGCCATCCAAATATAAAAAAATTTAGCTTCTAGCTCTTTAGGGCCTTTTAAAATTGCGATTTATATGAAGCCGTTAAAAACTGTATAATTTTGGGACATTTTTCGAAAAATGTCCGATATACCCGCATATATATCGGGTACTGTTTATGCTAGCTACTTAAGTTATACCTTGTTAGAAAGCTACAATCTCATGCAATCCAAATATAAAAAAATTTAGCTTCCTAGCTCTTTAGGGCCTTTTAAAATTGCGATTTATATGAAGTCGTTAAAAACTGGGGTAATTTTGGGACATTTTTCGAAAAATGTCCGATATACCCGCATATATATCGGGTACTGTTTATGCTAGCTACTTAAGTTATACTTTGATAGAAAGCTACAATCTCATGCCATCCAAATATAAAAAAATTTAGCTTCCTAGCTCTTTAGGGCCTTTTAAAATTGCGATTTATATGAAGTCGTTAAAAATTGGGGTAATTTTGGGACATTTTTCGAAAAATTGTCCGATATACCCGCATATACCCGCATATATATCGGGTACTGTTTATGCTAGCTACTTAAGTTATACCTTGTTAGAAAGCTACAATCTCATGCCATCTAAATATACCCGCATATATATCGGGTACTGTTTATGCTAGCTACTTAAGTTATACTTTGATAGAAAGCTACAATCTCATGCCATCCAAATATAAAAAAATTTAGCTTCCTAGCTCTTTAGGGCCTTTTAAAATTGCGATTTATATGAAGTCGTTAAAAACTGGGGTAATTTTGGGACATTTTTCGAAAAATTTCCTATATACCCGCATATATATCGGGTACTGTTTACGCTACCTACTTAAGTTATACTTTGATAGAAAGCTACAATCTCATGCCATCCAAATATAAAAAAATTTAGCTTCTAGCTCTTTAGGGCCTTTTAAAATTGCGATTTATATGAAGCCGTTAAAAACTGTATAATTTTGGGACATTTTTCGAAAAATGTCCGATATACCCGCATATATATCGGGTACTGTTTATGCTAGCTACTTAAGTTATACCTTGTTAGAAAGCTACAATCTCATGCAATCCAAATATAAAAAAATTTAGCTTCCTAGCTCTTTAGGGCCTTTTAAAATTGCGATTTATATGAAGTCGTTAAAAACTGGGGTAATTTTGGGACATTTTTCGAAAAATGTCCGATATACCCGCATATATATCGGGTACTATTTATGCTAGCTACTTAAGTTATACCTTGTTAGAAAGCTACAATCTCATGCAATCCAAATATAAAAAAATTTAGCTTCCTAGCTCTTTAGGGCCTTTTAAAATTGCGATTTATATGAAGTCGTTAAAAACTGGGGTAATTTTGGGACATTTTTCGAAAAATGTCCGATATACCCGCATATATATCGGGTACTATTTATGCTAGCTACTTAAGTTATACCTTGTTAGAAAGCTACAATCTCATGCAATCCAAATATAAAAAAATTAGCTTCCTAGCGCTTTAGGGGCCTTTAGAATTGCGATTTATATGAAGTCGTTAAAAACTGGGGTAATTTTGGGACATTTTTCGAAAAATTTCCGATATACCCGCATATACCCGCATATATATCGGGTACTGTTTATGCTAGCTACTTAAGTTATACCTTGTTAGAAAGCTACAATCTCATGCCATCTAAATATACCCGCATATATATCGGGTACTGTTTATGCTAGCTACTTAAGTTATACTTTGATAGAAAGCTACAATCTCATGCCATCCAAATATAAAAAAATTTAGCTTCCTAGCTCTTTAGGGCCTTTTAAAATTGCGATTTATATGAAGTCGTTAAAAACTGGGGTAATTTTGGGACATTTTTCGAAAAATTTCCTATATACCCGCATATACCCACATATATATCGGGTACTGTTTACGCTACCTACTTAAGTTATACTTTGATAGAAAGCTACAATCTCATGCCATCCAAATATAAAAAAATTTAGCTTCTAGCTCTTTAGGGCCTTTTAAAATTGCGATTTATATGAAGCCGTTAAAAACTGTATAATTTTGGGACATTTTTCGAAAAATGTCCGATATACCCGCATATATATCGGGTACTGTTTATGCTAGCTACTTAAGTTATACCTTGTTAGAAAGCTACAATCTCATGCAATCCAAATATAAAAAAATTTAGCTTCCTAGCTCTTTAGGGCCTTTTAAAATTGCGATTTATATGAAGTCGTTAAAAACTGGGGTAATTTTGGGACATTTTTCGAAAAATGTCCGATATACCCGCATATATATCGGGTACTATTTATGCTAGCTACTTAAGTTATACCTTGTTAGAAAGCTACAATCTCATGCCATCTAAATATAAAAAAATTTATTTTCCTAGCTCCTATATGAAGTCGTTAAAAACTGGGTAATTTTGGGACATTTTTCGAAAAATGTCCGATATACCCGCATATATATCGGGTACTGTTTATGCTAGCTACTTAAGTTATACCTTGTTAGAAAGCTACAATCTCATGCCATCTAAATATAAAAAAATTTAGTTTCCTAGCTCCTATATGAAGTCGTTAAAAACTGGGTAATTTTGGGACATTTTTCGAAAAATGTCCGATATACCCGCATATATATCGGGTACTGTTTATGCTAGCTACTTAAGTTATACTTTGATAGAAAGCTACAATCTCATGCCATCCAAATATAAAAAAATTTAGCTTCCTAGCTCTTTAGGGCCTTTTAAAATTGCGATTTATATGAAGTCGTTAAAAATTGGGGTAATTTTGGGACATTTTTCGAAAAATTGTCCGATATACCCGCATATACCCGCATATATATCGGGTACTGTTTATGCCAGCTACTTAAGTTATACCTTGTTAGAAAGCTACAATCTCATGCAATCCAAATATAAAAAAATTAGCTTCCTAGCACTTTAGGGGCCTTTAGAATTGCGATTTATATGAAGTCGTTAAAAACTGGGTAATTTTGGGACATTTTTCGAAAAATGTCCGATATACCCGCATATATATCGGGTACTGTTTATGCTAGCTACTTAAGTTATACTTTGATAGAAAGCTACAATCTCATGCCATCCAAATATAAAAAAATTTAGCTTCCTAGCTCTTTAGGGCCTTTTAAAATTGCGATTTATATGAAGTCGTTAAAAATTGGGGTAATTTTGGGACATTTTTCGAAAAATTGTCCGATATACCCGCATATACCCGCATATATATCGGGTACTGTTTATGCCAGCTACTTAAGTTATACCTTGTTAGAAAGCTACAATCTCATGCAATCCAAATATAAAAAAATTAGCTTCCTAGCGCTTTAGGGGCCTTTAGAATTGCGATTTATATGAAGTCGTTAAAAACTGGGGTAATTTTGGGACATTTTTCGAAAAATTTCCGATATACCCGCATATACCCGCATATATATCGGGTACTGTTTATGCTAGCTACTTAAGTTATACCTTGTTAGAAAGCTACAATCTCATGCCATCTAAATATAAAAAAATTTAGCTTCCTAGCTCTTTAGGGCCTTTTAAAATTGCGATTTATATGAAGTCGTTAAAAACTGGGGTAATTTTGGGACATTTTTCGAAAAATGTCCGGTATACCCGCATATATATCGCGTACTGTTTATGCTAGCTACTTAAGTTATACTTCGATAGAAAGCTACAATCTCATGCCATCCAAATATAAAAAAATTAGCTTCCTAGCTCTTTAGGGCCTTTTAAAATTGCGATTTATATGAAGCTGTTAAAAACTGTATAATTTTGGGACATTTTTCGAAAAATGTCCGATATACCCGCATATATATCGGGTACTGTTTACGCTAGCTACTTAAGTTATACCTTGTTAGAAAGCTACAATCTCATGCAATCCAAATATAAAAAAATTTAGCTTCCTAGCTCTTTAGGGCCTTTTAAAATTGCGATTTATATGAAGTCGTTAAAAACTGGGGTAATTTTGGGACATTTTTCGAAAAATGTCCGATATACCCGCATATATATCGGGTACTGTTTATGTTAGCTACTTAAGTTATACCTTGTTAGAAAGCTACAATCTCATGCAATCCAAATATAAAAAAATTTAGCTTCCTAGCTCTTTAGGGCCTTTTAAAATTGCGATTTATATGAAGTCGTTAAAAACTGGGGTAATTTTGGGACATTTTTCGAAAAATGTCCGATATACCCGCATATACCCGCATATATATCGGGTACTGTTTATGCTAGCTACTTAAGTTATACCTTATTAGAAAGCTACAATCTCATGCAATCCAAATATAAAAAAATTTAGCTTCCTAGCTCTTTAGGGCCTTTTAAAATTGCGATTTATATGAAGTCGTTAAAAACTGGGGTAATTTTGGGACATTTTTCGAAAAATGTCCGGTATACCCGCATATATATCGCGTACTGTTTATGCTAGCTACTTAAGTTATACTTCGATAGAAAGCTACAATCTCATGCCATCCAAATATAAAAAAATTAGCTTCCTAGCTCTTTAGGGCCTTTTAAAATTGCGATTTATATGAAGCTGTTAAAAACTGTATAATTTTGGGACATTTTTCGAAAAATGTCCGATATACCCGCATATATATCGGGTACTGTTTACGCTAGCTACTTAAGTTATACCTTGTTAGAAAGCTACAATCTCATGCAATCCAAATATAAAAAAATTTAGCTTCCTAGCTCTTTAGGGCCTTTTAAAATTGCGATTTATATGAAGTCGTTAAAAACTGGGGTAATTTTGGGACATTTTTCGAAAAATGTCCGATATACCCGCATATATATCGGGTACTGTTTATGTTAGCTACTTAAGTTATACCTTGTTAGAAAGCTACAATCTCATGCAATCCAAATATAAAAAAATTTAGCTTCCTAGCTCTTTAGGGCCTTTTAAAATTGCGATTTATATGAAGTCGTTAAAAACTGGGGTAATTTTGGGACATTTTTCGAAAAATGTCCGATATACCCGCATATACCCGCATATATATCGGGTACTGTTTATGCTAGCTACTTAAGTTATACCTTATTAGAAAGCTACAATCTCATGCAATCCAAATATAAAAAAATTTAGCTTCCTAGCTCTTTAGGGCCTTTTAAAATTGCGATTTATATGAAGTCGTTAAAAACTGGGGTAATTTTGGGACATTTTTCGAAAAATGTCCGATATACCCGCATATATATCGGGTACTATTTATGCTAGCTACTTAAGTTATACCTTGTTAGAAAGCTACAATCTCATGCCATCTAAATATAAAAAAATTTAGTTTCCTAGCTCCTATATGAAGTCGTTAAAAACTGGGTAATTTTGGGACATTTTTCGAAAAATGTCCGATATACCCGCATATATATCGGGTACTGTCTTATGCTAGCTACTTAAGTTATACCTTGTTAGAAAGCTACAATCTCATGCAATCCAAATATGAAAAAATTAGCTTCCTAGCACTTTAGGGGCCTTCATAATTGCGATTTATATGAAGTCGTTAAAAACTGGGGTAATTTTTGGACATTTTTCGAAAAATGTCCGATATACCCGCATATATATCGGGTACTGTTTATGCTAGCTACTTAAGTTATACTTTGTTAGAAAGCTACAATCTCATGCCATCTAAATATAAAAAAATTTAGCTTCCTAGCTCTTTATGGCCTTTTAAAATTGCGATTTATATGAAGTCGTTAAAAACTGTGTAATTTTGGGACATTTTTCGAAAAATGTCCGGTATACCCGCATATATATCGGGTACTGTTTACCGATATACCCGCATATACCCGCATATATATCGGGTACTGTTTATGCTAGCTACTTAAGTTATACCTTGTTAGAAAGCTACAATCTCATGCAATCCAAATATAAAAAAATTAGCTTCCTAGCACTTTAGGGGCCTTCATAATTGCGATTTATATGAAGTCGTTAAAAACTGGGGTAATTTTTGGACATTTTTCGAAAAATGTCCGATATACCCGCATATATATCGGGTACTGTTTATGCTAGCTACTTAAGTTATACTTTGTTAGAAAGCTACAATCTCATGCCATCTAAATATAAAAAAATTTAGCTTCCTAGCTCTTTATGGCCTTTTAAAATTGCGATTTATATGAAGTCGTTAAAAACTGTGTAATTTTGGGACATTTTTCGAAAAATGTCCGGTATACCCGCATATATATCGGGTACTGTTTACGCTAGCTACTTAAGTTATACTTCGTTAGAAAGCTACAATCTCATGCCATCCAAATATAAAAAAATTTAGCTTCCTAGCTCTTTAGGGCCTTTTAGAATTGCGATTTATATGAAGTCGTTAAAAACTGGGGTAATTTTGGGACATTTTTCGAAAAATGTCCGATATACCCGCATATACCCGCATATATATCGGGTACTGTTTATGCTAGCTACTTAAGTTATACTTTGTTAGAAAGCTACAATCTCATGCCATCTAAATATAAAAAAATTTAGCTTCCTAGCTCTTTATGGCCTTTTAAAATTGCGATTTATATGAAGTCGTTAAAAACTGTGTAATTTTGGGACATTTTTCGAAAAATGTCCGGTATACCCGCATATATATCGGGTACTGTTTACGCTAGCTACTTAACTTATACTTCGTTAGAAAGCTACAATCTCATGCCATCCAAATATAAAAAAATTTAGCTTCCTAGCTCTTTAGGGCCTTTTAGAATTGCGATTTATATGAAGTCGTTAAAAACTGGGGTAATTTTGGGACATTTTTCGAAAAATGTCCGATATACCCGCATATACCCGCATATATATCGGGTACTGTTTATGCTAGCTACTTAAGTTATACCTTGTTAGAAAGCTACAATCCCATGCAATCCAAATATAAAAAAATTAGCTTCCTAGCACTTTAGGGGCCTTTATAATTGCGATTTATATGAAGTCGTTAAAAACTGGGGTAATTTTGGGACATTTTTCGAAAAATGTCCGATATACCCGCATATATATCGGGTACTATTTATGCTAGCTACTTAAGTTATACCTTGTTAGAAAGCTACAATCTCATGCAATCCAAATATGAAAAAATTAGCTTCCTAGCACTTTAGGGGCCTTCATAATTGCGATTTATATGAAGTCGTTAAAAACTGGGGTAATTTTTGGACATTTTTCGAAAAATGTCCGATATACCCGCATATATATCGGGTACTGTTTATGCTAGCTACTTAAGTTATACTTTGTTAGAAAGCTACAATCTCATGCCATCTAAATATAAAAAAATTTAGCTTCCTAGCTCTTTATGGCCTTTTAAAATTGCGATTTATATGAAGTCGTTAAAAACTGTGTAATTTTGGGACATTTTTCGAAAAATGTCCGGTATACCCGCATATATATCGGGTACTGTTTACGCTAGCTACTTAAGTTATACTTCGTTAGAAAGCTACAATCTCATGCCATCCAAATATAAAAAAATTTAGCTTCCTAGCTCTTTAGGGCCTTTTAGAATTGCGATTTATATGAAGTCGTTAAAAACTGGGGTAATTTTGGGACATTTTTCGAAAAATGTCCGATATACCCGCATATACCCGCATATATATCGGGTACTGTTTATGCTAGCTACTTAAGTTATACTTTGTTAGAAAGCTACAATCTCATGCCATCTAAATATAAAAAAATTTAGCTTCCTAGCTCTTTATGGCCTTTTAAAATTGCGATTTATATGAAGTCGTTAAAAACTGTGTAATTTTGGGACATTTTTCGAAAAATGTCCGGTATACCCGCATATATATCGGGTACTGTTTACGCTAGCTACTTAACTTATACTTCGTTAGAAAGCTACAATCTCATGCCATCCAAATATAAAAAAATTTAGCTTCCTAGCTCTTTAGGGCCTTTTAGAATTGCGATTTATATGAAGTCGTTAAAAACTGGGGTAATTTTGGGACATTTTTCGAAAAATGTCCGATATACCCGCATATACCCGCATATATATCGGGTACTGTTTATGCTAGCTACTTAAGTTATACCTTGTTAGAAAGCTACAATCCCATGCAATCCAAATATAAAAAAATTAGCTTCCTAGCACTTTAGGGGCCTTTATAATTGCGATTTATATGAAGTCGTTAAAAACTGGGGTAATTTTGGGACATTTTTCGAAAAATGTCCGATATACCCGCATATATATCGGGTACTATTTATGCTAGCTACTTAAGTTATACCTTGTTAGAAAGCTACAATCTCATGCAATCCAAATATGAAAAAATTAGCTTCCTAGCGCTTTAGGGGCCTTTATAATTGCGATTTATATGAAGTCGTTAAAAACTGGGGTAATTTTTGGACATTTTTCGAAAAATGTCCGATATACCCGCATATACCCGCATATATATCGGGTACTGTACTTAAGTTATACCTTGTTAGAAAGCTACAATCTCATGCAATCCAAATATAAAAAAATTAGCTTCCTAGCACTTTAGGGGCCTTTAGAATTGCGATTTATATGAAGTCGTTAAAAACTGGGGTAATTTTGGGACATTTTTAGAAAAATGTCCGATATACCCGCATATATATCGGGTACTGTTTATGCTAGCTACTTAAGTTATACTTTGTTAGAAAGCTACAATCTCATGCCATCTAAATATAAAAAAATTTAGCTTCCTAGCTCTTTAGGGCCTTTTAAAATTGCGATTTATATGAAGTCGTTAAAAACTGTGTAATTTTGGGACATTTTTCGAAAAATGTCCGGTATACCCGCATATATATCGGGTACTGTTTACGCTACCTACTTAAGTTATACTTCGTTAGAAAGCTACAATCTCATGCCATCCAAATATAAAAAAATTTAGCTTCCTAGCTCTTTAGGGCCTTTTAGAATTGCGATTTATATGAAGTCGTTAAAAACTGGGGTAATTTTGGGACATTTTTCGAAAAATGTCCGATATACCCGCATATACCCGCATATATATCGGGTACTGATTATGCTAGCTACTTAAGTTATACCTTGTTAGAAAGCTACAATCTCATGCAATCCAAATATAAAAAAATTTAGCTTCCTAGCTCTTTAGGGCCTTTTAAAATTGCGATTTATATGAAGTCGTTAAAAACTGGGGTAATTTTGGGACATTTTTCGAAAAATGTCCGATATACCCGCATATATATCGGGTACTATTTATGCTAGCTACTTAAGTTATACCTTGTTAGAAAGCTACAATCTCATGCCATCTAAATATAAAAAAATTTAGTTTCCTAGCTCCTATATGAAGTCGTTAAAAACTGGGTAATTTTGGGACATTTTTCGAAAAATGTCCGATATACCCGCATATATATCGGGTACTGTTTATGCTAGCTACTTAAGTTATACCTTGTTAGAAAGCTACAATCTCATGCAATCCAAATATGAAAAAATTAGCTTCCTAGCACTTTAGGGGCCTTTATAATTGCGATTTATATGAAGTCGTTAAAAACTGGGGTAATTTTGGGACATTTTTCGAAAAATGTCCGATATACCAGCATATATATCGGGTACTATTTATGCTAGCTACTTAAGTTATACCTTGTTAGAAAGCTACAATCTCATGCAATCCAAATATGAAAAAATTAGCTTCCTAGCGCTTTAGGGGCCTTTATAATTGCGATTTATATGAAGTCGTTAAAAACTGGGGTAATTTTTGGACATTTTTCGAAAAATGTCCGATATACCTGCATATACCCGCATATATATCGGGTACTGTTTATGCTAGCTACTTAAGTTATACCTTGTTAGAAAGCTACAATCTCATGCAATCCAAATATGAAAAAATTAGCTTCCTAGCTACTTAAGTTATACCTTGTTAGAAAGCTACAATCCCATGCAATCCAAATATAAAAAAATTAGCTTCCTAGCACTTTAGGGGCCTTTATAATTGCGATTTATATGAAGTCGTTAAAAACTGGGGTAATTTTGGGACATTTTTCGAAAAATGTCCGATATACCCGCATATATATCGGGTACTATTTATGCTAGCTACTTAAGTTATACCTTGTTAGAAAGCTACAATCTCATGCCATCTAAATATAAAAAAATTTAGTTTCCTAGCTCCTATATGAAGTCGTTAAAAACTGGGTAATTTTGGGACATTTTTCGAAAAATGTCCGATATACCCGCATATATATCGGGTACTGTTTATGCTAGCTACTTAAGTTATACCTTGTTAGAAAGCTACAATCTCATGCAATCCAAATATGAAAAAATTAGCTTCCTAGCACTTTAGGGGCCTTTATAATTGCGATTTATATGAAGTCGTTAAAAACTGGGGTAATTTTGGGACATTTTTCGAAAAATGTCCGATATACCAGCATATATATCGGGTACTATTTATGCTAGCTACTTAAGTTATACCTTGTTAGAAAGCTACAATCTCATGCAATCCAAATATGAAAAAATTAGCTTCCTAGCGCTTTAGGGGCCTTTATAATTGCGATTTATATGAAGTCGTTAAAAACTGGGGTAATTTTTGGACATTTTTCGAAAAATGTCCGATATACCTGCATATACCCGCATATATATCGGGTACTGTTTATGCTAGCTACTTAAGTTATACCTTGTTAGAAAGCTACAATCTCATGCAATCCAAATATGAAAAAATTAGCTTCCTAGCTACTTAAGTTATACCTTGTTAGAAAGCTACAATCCCATGCAATCCAAATATAAAAAAATTAGCTTCCTAGCACTTTAGGGGCCTTTATAATTGCGATTTATATGAAGTCGTTAAAAACTGGGGTAATTTTGGGACATTTTTCGAAAAATGTCCGATATACCCGCATATATATCGGGTACTATTTATGCTAGCTACTTAAGTTATACCTTGTTAGAAAGCTACAATCTCATGCCATCTAAATATAAAAAAATTTAGCTTCCTAGCTCTTTAGGGCCTTTTAAAATTGCGATTTATATGAAGTCGTTAAAAACTGTGTAATTTTGGGACATTTTTCGAAAAATGTCCGGTATACCCGCATATATATCGGGTACTGTTTACGCTACCTACTTAAGTTATACTTCGTTAGAAAGCTACAATCTCATGCCATCCAAATATAAAAAAATTTAGCTTCCTAGCTCTTTAGGGCCTTTTAGAATTGCGATTTATATGAAGTCGTTAAAAACTGGGGTAATTTTGGGACATTTTTCGAAAAATGTCCGATATACCCGCATATACCCGCATATACCCGCATATATATCGGGTACTGATTATGCTAGCTACTTAAGTTATACCTTGTTAGAAAGCTACAATCTCATGCAATCCAAATATAAAAAAATTTAGCTTCCTAGCTCTTTAGGGCCTTTTAAAATTGCGATTTATATGAAGTCGTTAAAAACTGGGGTAATTTTGGGACATTTTTCGAAAAATGTCCGATATACCCGCATATATATCGGGTACTATTTATGCTAGCTACTTAAGTTATACCTTGTTAGAAAGCTACAATCTCATGCCATCTAAATATAAAAAAATTAGCTTCCTAGCGCTTTAGGGGCCTTTATAATTGCGATTTATATGAAGTCGTTAAAAACTGGGGTAATTTTTGGACATTTTTCGAAAAATGTCCGATATACCTGCATATACCCGCATATATATCGGGTACTGTTTATGCTAGCTACTTAAGTTATACCTTGTTAGAAAGCTACAATCTCATGCAATCCAAATATAAAAAAATTAGCTTCCTAGCACTTTAGGGGCCTTTAGAATTGCGATTTATATGAAGTCGTTAAAAACTGGGGTAATTTTGGGACATTTTTAGAAAAATGTCCGATATACCCGCATATATATCGGGTACTGTTTATGCTAGCTACTTAAGTTATACTTTGTTAGAAAGCTACAATCTCATGCCATCTAAATATAAAAAAATTTAGCTTCCTAGCTCTTTAGGGCCTTTTAAAATTGCGATTTATATGAAGTCGTTAAAAACTGTGTAATTTTGGGACATTTTTCGAAAAATGTCCGGTATACCCGCATATATATCGGGTACTGTTTACGCTAGCTACTTAAGTTATACTTCGTTAGAAAGCTACGATCTCATGCCATCCAAATATAAAAAAATTTAGCTTCCTAGCTCTTTAGGGCCTTTTAAAATTGCGATTTATATGAAGTCGTTAAAAACTGTGTAATTTTGGGACATTTTTCGAAAAATGTCCGGTATACCCGCATATATATCGGGTACTGTTTACGCTAGATACTTAAGTTATACTTCGTTAGAAAGCTACGATCTCATGCCATCCAAATATAAAAAAATTTAGCTTCCTAGCTCTTTAGGGCCTTTTAGAATTGCGATTTATATGAAGTCGTTAAAAACTGGGGTAATTTTGGGACATTTTTCGAAAAATGTCCGATATACCCGCATATATATCGGGTACTGTTTATGCTAGCTACTTAAGTTATACTTCTTAGAGAGCTATAATCTCATGCCATCCAAATATAAAAAAATTAGCTTCCTAGCACTTTAGGGGCCTTTAGAATTGCGATTTATATGAAGTCGTTAAAAGCTGGGGTAATTTTGGGACATTTTTCGAAAAATGTCCGATATACCCGCATATATATCGGGTACTATTTATGCTAGCTACTTAAGTTATACCTTGTTAGAAAGCTACAATCTCATGCCATCTAAATATACAAAAATTTAGCTTTCTTGCTCTTTAGGGGCCTTTAGAATTGCGATTTATACGAAGTCGTTAAAAACTGGGGTAATTTTGGGACATTTTTCGAAAAATGTCCGATATACCCGCATATATATTGGGTACTGTTTATGCTAGCTACTTAAGTTATACCTTGTTAGAAAGCTACAATCTCATGCCATCTAAATATAAAAAAATTTAGTTTCCTAGCACTTTAGGGGCCTTTATAATTGCGATTTATATGAAGTCGTTAAAAACTGGGGTAATTTTTGGACATTTTTCGAAAAATGTCCGATATACCTGCATATACCCGCATATATATCGGGTACTGTTTATGCTAGCTACTTAAGTTATACCTTGTTAGAAAGCTACAATCTCATGCAATCCAAATATGAAAAAATTAGCTTCCTAGCTACTTAAGTTATACCTTGTTAGAAAGCTACAATCCCATGCAATCCAAATATAAAAAAATTAGCTTCCTAGCACTTTAGGGGCCTTTATAATTGCGATTTATATGAAGTCGTTAAAAACTGGGTAATTTTGGGACATTTTTCGAAAAATTTCCGATATACCCGCATATATATCGGGTACTATTTATGCTAGCTACTTAAGTTATACCTTGTTAGAAAGCTACAATCTCATGCAATCCAAATATAAAAAAATTAGCTTCCTAGCACTTTAGGGGCCTTTAGAATTGCGATTTATATGAAGTCGTTAAAAACTGGGGTAATTTTGGGACATTTTTAGAAAAATGTCCGATATACCCGCATATATATCGGGTACTATTTATGCTAGCTACTTAAGTTATACCTTGTTAGAAAGCTACAATCTCATGCCATCTAAATATAAAAAAATTAGCTTCCTAGCGCTTTAGGGGCCTTTAGAATTGCGATTTATATGAAGTCGTTAAAAGCTGGGGT